>NC_051189.1:77940975-78244005 GCF_015220075.1 Falco rusticolus
TTTAGGGGGGCTCTTTTTATGTGTCTATAATTTAAGAAGTTCCTTCAGTTTCTCCCTGCATGAAAAAACTAGCACTTATGAACATTTAGCTTCATCGGGTTTTCTCTCAACTCATATAATCTGTGGGTTTAAAAATTTGGACACAACTTCATTTTCTCTTTAGTTCAGCAGTGTTTGAACTAAGTATCCAGTTTGTTTTGTCGTGCAAGAAACTGTGGTGCTTAAAAGGAAGATTGTTTTGGCATTGTTATGACCTAGGATTTTATTTATAAGCCTTGTTAGCTGACTATATTTATATAGATACCCTAGATACTATCCCTTTCCATAACTATTGAAGTATAAACCAAAAAAGTTAGTTGGAAATGAGAGACCCTTAAAACTCCTCAGCTGCGTGACCTGCAGCAGCTATTCAGTGTCACCAGTAATATTGCTAAGGATTGTGAAATATAATTCCTAAAATGAGATACTGAGCACTGTCTGTCCCTTAAGATGAACTTGCACAACTCTGACAGATGTTCACCAGCTGGAGAACATGATTTTGACATGGACCTGTTGAAAAGAAATAAGAGTGTAATTTTTTTTCCTACCATGATATTAATGATAATGGATAATGCAAACCGTTTCAGGTTTGCAGAGAAACATTAAAATTCTTCAGCTTATAATTTGTTATAATTGTCAATTTTTTCAGATTCAAGGTCATTTAAAGAAATCATTCAGACCACCACAATAATATATACAATTAAATTACAGTTCTTTATTTGTTCAGAGAATTTAGCAGGTCTAAGAATAGTTTTGTTTGATGATGTGAGTGTTTAAATAAGTGAAACAACAATTATGTTTAAAATAATAGTAATAAAGGCAATAAGCCTTAGTATGTTGTGGCAAATATCTTCAGTCAAGTAGGTGAAAGAGCAGCACAGAACTGTCTGGACACATGAAAAATACATATGAAATAAAAAGTGATTTGGAATCTGGAGTAATTTGACCCAAAGTCTTAAGTTCATTAATAACAATTTCCCTTTGATTACTAGTGGAGACAGGCTTTTCAGCACCCCTTTTGCTTTCCTAAAATGTTTCTTAGGTTTATGAGTCCTTTACATGAAGACAGTTCTGTACAACTCTGCAATGAAAGCTGCTATGCCAAATGGAAGTACCTACCTTCCAAGGAGAAACCCAAAGCCTTGAAAAGCAGTTTCTTCCTGCCAGATGGGTGATAGTTCAGAAACAATTTGATTCATTCAGCTGGTTGCTTGAACTGAACAGATGAATCTTGCTCACAGTTTGTCCATGACTAATAGATACATCGTTCTCTCTCTATTAATGTTGTGTATGTATGAATTTCCCAACTACCGTTATTTTGTCTATTTATGAACTCGGTATATTTTGTAGCCGGAATTAATTTTCTGTAATACAAAATCAGTATAATAAATTGAAAATCCTGGAACCAAATTCTGGAGCCCTTTGAGCTTCAGTATATGACAGAATATGATTTAATTCAACATTTAAATGGGTGACACTTCTTAAGATGCCATAGCTGACCATAGGAACACACTAGAATAGCAGTAAGTTAATGTGTGTCTGTAAACTTGTAAGGTAGACTGCTTTAAATTAAACTTCTGCTACTGAATTTTAAGCTAGCATGTTTTTTCTTCCATAATGTATGCACAAAACAGCTAAAGTGACTTAAACTTTAAATAATAACTTCTTATGCTGCTCTAGTTTGACTGCATTTCATCATATGCTAATAACTTTTTCATACTGAAAGGCACAAGTTTCAATATTATTTATTACTGAAATGAAAGTACTTGCCACAAACGCATATATGAAAGGGCCAAACTCCCTGTACTTTGCTGTGAGTTTAGGAGGAAAATCCATTTCCTCAAGCTTTGTTTCTTTATGGCATTTTTTTGCTGGCACTTCTTACATGAATGGATTGAGGGAATTTTGTCTTTATCAACTGGTCACTTCAGTGAAAGCTAGATACTGATGTATAGCTGGACCCATCTAGTAGATTTATGCTTAAGAACAGCTGAAATGCACTATCTTTAGTGTACTACTAGTATAAAGATATCAAATGTGATTACGTTTGGTGCACAATACTTTGTTCTCATTTACAAATTTATCACCTTACAAACTGTGTTTCATAAATTAAGGCTAAATATAATGCATTTTAATAACTGAAGAAGGCAAGATATTTCTTTTGTATGCTTTACATATATCATTGCATTTGCTTTTGGATTGATCAACAAGCTATCTTAATGAATAACTCTGAGGAAAGATAAAAGTGCTCTGTGAATGCTGAGAGATGATGGCTGTACTAACCCCCTCTCCTTTCAATACCAGCCCATCTAACCCGCTTGGATATCTCTCTGGGATTCCAAATAAATTAAAAGGAATTTGGTTCAGACTTTGGTTTTATCTTTTAAAAGTGTCTACACTCAAAATGTACTAAACTCACTTGCCCAAATGATGTTTGAAAGAGCTAATCACTCCAATCCCTAGAAACCTCTTTTCTGTCAAGATCAGTTGTTAAATACAATATTTTAGTTTTCCTTTACTTGCTACGCTAAAAACTTAACACATAAATCCTGGAATGAATTATGAAATTTGAATCTGATTGTCATTTTACTATTCAGAAAATCATAATGTAAGTTCTACCCTGGGTTACAGCAAAGATTCACTTAGGTCAATACACTGTCACTGGCAGTGTCTGCTGGCAGGTGTAGATGTATGTGCATCCCTTGGTAGACTTCTCAAGGTCCTGGCAGGCACTGATTTAACCTGCAGGTTCCCTGGGTTGCTGAACGTAACACTCCCAGTGGATCTGTCCTTGGACATTTGATTTATGTCTTCTGAATCTGTTTATAGAGTTGGTCCTCACTATTTCCCGCAGCAATGGGTTCCTGTGTTAAAAGGTGTGTGCTGCATCAGTACACTACCGATTTATTCAAAGGTATGCAGACATTTTCTGTTTGACTACTGCCCCTTTATTCAGGTAGTAATAGCTGACTTTTCTGGGGACATGAAATAGTGCTGCCAATTCAACTGGCATTTCAAGGAATTTCTGACAGTCACCTTGTGATCTCTTTCCTGAGTGGTAGCTTAGATCTCCTGACTGTATATGTATGGTTAGTGCTTTTTTGATTTTTTGTTCGTTTTTTCCCCATGTTTCCCTATACAAAAAACAAGTTGAAATTTATCACCTAGTCATTCTGTAATGTGCAATGTTCTGCAGTACCTCTGGGTGAAATTTTCTTCTGAATGTCTTGAACTATTTTATGTCAGCTGCAAATTCTGTCACATTTTCTAGACAGTTTGAACCATATGGGTGTCAGTATGGGTAATTGTGAACAATCCTGGTAACCACCATCCATTGTGGGAGCTGATTGCAACACAAGTTACAACCTAGAAGAAGCCAATTGAGTGATAGAAAATGGAATTTCAAAGTGAGAGTGGTCTAACACTTGAACAGGTTGCACAGAGGCTCTGGGGTGGTCAGTGTGCTTTAAGCTGGCCTGGCTTTGAGCAGGGTTTTGGACTGGAAGGTCTCCAGAGGCTTCTTCCAAAGTAAATTGAGCCATAATTCTCCATCTCTATGAAGGGAAGTTGTGGTGTAGGAACTTCCTTGGGTCCTTTTTTAGCAAATTTCTGTACAAATAGCATATTCACCTGTCTGTTTTGGCTTTATCTTATATACTCTCTCCTTTTGGTTTCCAGTATGGTCACTGACTCTCTGGCAGAATTTCACTTTCCAGTGTTACCCTGAAAATGTTTAGATCTCTGAAAAGTTACTTCATAAAATGTTTGTGACTTTATTGTCATTTTACATTTCAGCTTAATAAATTCTGAAGTTTTTGGGGTTTGGGGTTTTTTTTGCATTTTTTTAAATCTATAATCACACACAATTTCTGCTTTCAGAAAGCTTTTCTGACTATTTTCTTCTATTTTTTAACTGGTGTGGATTTTTGAGATGCAAGGAGTTTTTTTACAGATGACCTACATTTATTCTGAGCATCCTCTACAGGTTCTCCAAACAGTCCTCACCATCAGAAACAGTTACTTTATATTAGTGTTTTACATTTTCTGTTTTTGTTGGTTTCGTTAAATATTATTGTCAAAAAATGACCAAATAGATCCCTTTTCATGGGGGAGGAGAGAATGGAAATTTTATAATGAAGCTGAAATCAAATACAGTATGGTAGTGACCGCTTAAACTAGTTTTTAGGTCTAATCCAAGACTCAGAAATGTATTTTTTTTGTTGTACTGGGGGCAGGGGGAGGGGGGAGAGCACGGAGAGTGGGAGAAAGGTCAGGCACTTTTGAACATTTACTTTTTTTTTATAGAAGTATTCCTTTCTGATCCCTAAAAATGTATACTTTGCATCCAACACCTGATGTGATGTTAGTCTACGCAGAGATACTTGAAGCTTTCCCCTAGTATTTAAGTTTTCATAGCTGTTTCCTTCAATCCTGAAAGAATGGCTCCCCTTACATGTTTAAGTAAGATGTTAAGTCAACTTTTCATTTCCTCATCCTTGCAACATTTGCCTTTCTGATAGGATAATTCAGAGTCATGTTTTTTTATATTTCACACAACTTAATTCCAGACTTCAATGAATTAACACTGTGGAAAACAGAATTGTACAGACTCCTGCAATTCACTTCAATGTACAGTTTCATTATGAGACCAAGCACACAGCAAGTATGCTTTAAATAGCTTTGGATTTTAGAAAGCAAGGTAGGAAATGGTGCCTTAATACTTTTTAATAGGATCCCTGTTTAATTTACACTTGTAATGACTGACTGTGGTTTGTCTGTAACTGACATCAGTTAAGTGGGACCAAAAACAGGTGAAAAAATGATTACATTTCCACATTAATTTCCTGGTATTAAACCTACGCTTATGCAATCACTGTGTTTTTGTTCTCATGTGCAACTTTTTAAAGCCCAAACTCTGAAATCTGGTAATGAGTTCAGTAACGTAGAACACAAAATGAGAACAATTCTACCATCATTAATCTGAAATTTATGTTTCTGCCGCATTTTCAAGATATAACATTTCTCAGCTGAACAGAATGTATTATAAATAGATACAATCTCTCTAAATTATTCTAAGCACTTAAATCTCTGTAGTGTTGAAGTGGATACAGGGGAAAGGTGCTGAAGGATCAGTTATTCATTGGAAGTGAAATACATAAGAGGGTTAAAAAAATGTACATGTGCTTATGTTAACTTAGTGTTGGACATAAAGATAAGCTTTAATGTATTTTATTGAATTTGCATTTAATTTACTGTGTTGTGGAAAACTCTTCATTCCCAAAGAAATATTCTCTACAGAGCAGGAGTGAGTGACCTGTCAGAGAGGGGAAGTAAAGACTGAAGGGAAGAGATAGGCTGCCTTACTTTCAGTCTTATTAGCCAGTCCTTCATAACTGACTAGTGATTTCAAGGAACCTCAGTAATTTTAGGAGGATCGTTGCCCAGTGTTACTGGAAATACACAGGCTGTTTCATCAGTGTGACCAAACTCACTAGCTGCTCTAAGCAAATCAGATACTTTTAAGTATTTCCTACAGATTAGGTGTAGACTAGACTAGAGAAACAGGTAAGATCTTCAACGTACACAACTGAATCACAGTTTAGGTGTAGCCCAAACTGCCCATCCTATCCTCTAGTGCAGCATATCTGTGGACTCCTGTGGAGCTTTGTGGCCGTACAGTTTCAGATGGGGTGAGAGGCTGGAAGTACATTACTGCACAGCACTCACCAGGCCTGGAGAGTGCCTCTGCCCTCCTGCCTCCACTGGGACTTCCGTGAAGGAACAGCCTGCTAGGTCACAAGGCCGCAACCGTACAGTGCAAGGATGAAGACAAGCCTTCCTGAATACTGTGCCTTGCCTTAGTTTTGAAGGATCTATGCCAGTTTAACTGAGATCTGACTTGAAGTATTTTAGAACTGAAGACATAATATACAAAGAAGTTCCAGTGACCTCCCGGCTGACAGGGTGAATAGGATACCATCATGTGTGCACATAGTTTGCACTTATGTGATGCAATAATGTCCACAACAACCCTTTTGTTATGACTATGACTATATTTGTCCTGTTCACCCTCAGCAGACCTGCAGATTGCACCGATGAGAGGAAAAAGAAAAAAAAAAAAGTTCACTTCTAAGTACCACCTAGTTTCTCTAATAAGACTATTTCAAACTGAGAGCCTGATTTTTCCCTCATTACTCCAATCTCACTCTGAGGTAGACTTTTTGAGTTCTGAAGAGCTATTATTGATTCACATACCAGCATATATGAAGGAAAACTAGGCCCAGAGATTGTTCTTTGGCAGTGTCAGATAACATTTGAGCACTGCCACGAACTATTAATATGTGCTCACAAAAAGGTTCAGGCTGCTGGGATAATAGATAATTACAGTCACAATTGTCCAAGCAGAGAAATATCCAAATCTCCTGTAGGAAAATGTGAATACGTTGGGACCCGTGAGTACAAAATTAACTGCCTAGCTTCAATAAATATGGAAAGAAAACTTCTTAAAAAGTTTAGTATGTCATTAGTGTGGGATCTATTGAAGAATTTTTTCCTTCTACTTTCTCCAAAGCACACCTATTTAAGACTCAGAACAATCCAGGGGACTGCTGCTACAGTGTGTGTGTAGAGTTCAAAATGCAAAAGCTCTCTTAATTTCACAATGGAAGTGGAAAATAGAATTTCTGATGATTTTTCAACCATAGCACTTTCTTTAGGACAATGTATAAAGGTGAAAATATTACTTCAGCAGCTTTCCTTTTTCTACTTTTTAAATAGCCATTAAAAGGAATAATGATGGCTTCTACTTTCAAGGTGAATTGCATATAACTTTTTGGTTTGTATTAAAGCTCAGATAGATCTGTTCATTATTTTAGTCTTCCTCAGGGTTCTGAACTGATGTTTAACATCACCAAAAGACCAGCAAAAAGAGGGGCAAAAACGCAAAAAAGGAGGTATAGAATCATAGAATAGAATCATAGAGTGTCCTGAGTCAGAAGGGACCTACAAGGATCATTGAGTCCACCTCCTGATTCCACACAGGGCAACCTAAAAGTTAAACCATATATCTTAGTGTATTGTCCAAATGCTTCTTGAACATTGGCAGGCTTGGGGCCACGACCACTTCCTTGGAGAGCTTCTTCCAGACTGTTTCACAGGCCTGGCTAAAGTCAGAGTAAATGGCAGTCACTGCTGTCCCCTTGTCCTGCTAGGACAGTCACCTCCTCAAAGCAAGGCTCATGTTGGTCCCAGTACATCTCTTCCTTGGTGAAGCTATGCTGGGTGTTCCCTGATGTCACCCTGTCCTTCATGTGCCCCCATGTGATCTTCCAGCAGATGTCTGAGAATGGCAAATGATTGATTCTTCCTGGAAACCTCCTGCAAGGTTCCAGCTGAGGAGCTGTTGGTTTTTTTTTTTGTTGGAGGCTCCCAACAAAAGGGAAGAACTCTTTCTTGGAACAGGTAAGCAAGAGACTGTAAAAGCAATGATAAACTTTGTTCATCGTATTAGCCAAGAGAACAAGGTTGCACCTCAAAGTCAAGCCACCCCCACCTCCAGGCCTCAGAGACATCCCTTGGTGGCCCTCCAACAGCTCCTTGCCTTGTGCTGGCACAGCAGCACAAAGGACAGCAGGCCCTCTCCTCCCCTCTCCTTCGGGGCACTGTGCAGATGAGATGGTGCCTCTCCAAACTCCAGGGGCAGGGACAGGGGACAGGGAAGAAAGTCCATACAACACATGGTAATCAGGAGTTCTTTTATGGAGTGCTGGCAGACTGCACAGGATGGCTGGACCTCAATTTACTGCTGATGGGTTGTCCAGATGCTTCGCCCCCTTTCATTCACTGTTGAGCAGCGGAGCCTGCACCACTTGCAGGGCACTGGGTTGGGAGGGGGGGGGGGGGCGGGGCGGGCACTGAGGACCTCTGACCCTCCTGGAATGTTGTTGCCGCCACCTCATCCAGGGGACCCCAGGCATGGGATGAGGAGGGGCCTGGAGCCCAGGGCTCCCGAGGGGAGGTGTAGGGCAGTCCCTGTGGCCAAGGCACATGGGACAGCAGAGAGACAGCTCCTGGGAGGGGGACAGAGGAGAAAGCCACTTCTCAGGAGGAGGAAGTGGAATCAGCAGAGGAGAAACACCACCCAAAGTGACATGACAATGATTGTGATTGCTCATGTGACCAATGGTGTGCAGTACATGGATGTGACTCTACAAGGGAACACCATGGGGCCAAGGCATGTCAATCCACCAAAGAACTGGTGGAAGAAGATCACCACCTATCACATGTGAGCAATTTCCTGTACTTATGTGACTGGTGTGGAGTCCTTGGATGTGAATTAACCAGGGAACAGCAAGGAACTCAGCTGTGTCAATCTGCCAAGGAATGGTGTGAGGCCCAGGCACATCAACTCACCAAGGAGTGGTGTGGACCTTATACATGTCAATCTACCAAAGCATGGCAAAGTGTCCATGGATTTCAATTTGCCACAGAATTATATAGATCCCATGGCAGTGGATCTACCTTAAGATGAAGAAGTGGATTCACCTGTGACAGGGCTGATCTGACATAACCATAGCACACATGGGCTACCTTCCATGTGATCACACCAATGGCCCTTAGAGGAGTGCCCGGTCAGCTCCCCATAAACAGCCCAGCCTCCATACCCACCACTAGCTGGGAGGGGACAAATTCTACGGACTGGCTCATCTGCAAGATCTCCCAGCAGTAAACAATTCTTTTGATGATTGTCAAGGATTGCATATGCCCTTCTTTCCCTTCTCCCCCCACCCTGCATGAAGATCAGTTAGTTATACTGTATTTAAAGCACCCCAGGATATGGTTGGCCGTTTTGAATGCCAGAGCACATTGTTGATTCATATTGAGCTTTACCATCAAATCCCTGATACCTTTCTGCAGGGCTGCACTCCAGTCTCTTGTCCCCAGTCTATTCATACACCCAGGATTATACTGCCTCAGGTGCAGAATTTGGCATTTGTCCTTGTTACAGTTCATATGGCTGGTGATTACCTGTAGAGGAATGAAGGCCGTGGGTTGATCACCATTGATAACATGCAGCTGTGGCCTTGCTGTGAAGGCAGTGTGTTGATTGACATGGATGATGTGCAGCTGTAGCTCCTTCCTGCTAAGTGGTTAAATAGCCCCGAGGAGTGTGGGAGAGGTAGTTGGGCAAGAGGAGGAGCAGTGTGGTCTGACCTCTGGAGGGAGGAGAAACAGCATTGATGGTAGGATCTGACCAATGGTAAAGACTTGTTGCCACCTGATAGTTTGCTTGTGCTGCAACAATTATCTGCTTTATTAGCTTTTTCCCCTAACCCTTACCCAGAGGCTCTCAACCATGTCATCTCCAACTTCAAGTGCTGTACAGTCCAACTAACACTGCCTGTCTACTTTATCTACCCTGCCTAGTTCTCCTGAAGACCCTATAAGCACCCACCATAGTACTCCAGCCACAGGACTCTTTCCAGTAAATCTCACTTATGTCATTGATGTTGTAGCTATAGGACTAAGCCAAAGTTTTTAGTTCTTGTTTATAATTGTACTGCTTGCACTAATGCACAAATGTTTCAGATGCACTCCAGTGTGCTTCAGTACATTGTGGAGCAGACTACAAGCCCACACTATACACCATCCTTTAAATATCATTATGCCATCACATAGCTTATCACCAATAAGCCTGGATTTATCCCTTTCCCCCTTCAAACCTAGTTTTTATCTCTTCAAATCACCCTGTTAACTTGTGAGCAAAAATACTTTGAATGTATTGAAGAATGTAAGAATGGTGAATCCCAGCAGTCCTGGCATTGCACAGCCCATCCCATGATTGAAAACCCTAAGATTCTTCTGGTGACACCAGCTTCAGAGGCAGGTGTTGATAAACCGGGTCCACCTGTTTCTTTTGATGTCACTGCATCCAAAGGATGGGATAGAGGAGAATACTAGTTCTAGTACCCCAGTACTGCCAGGGTAGCTTGGTTTCAGTTAGTCTGAGTAGTCAAAAGGGAAATGTCATCTGGAACTGGAGACCAGGAAAATGAGGTAGCAAAATATAGCTGTAAATCTTCAAAATCTTGCTGTCCTGTTAAATGGTCTAGCTTTCTGTGTTGCAGCTAGGTAAAAAACTGGAGATTGGAGAGGAAAAACTAGTTCAAACTAATAGCTTGTTTAAAACATTTCTTTTTTTCATTTTGGTTACTGATACACATTTGGTGTTTAGAATTTTTGTTAAAAATGTGAAGAAAAAATCTGGGGATTAAACCTAAATGTTGTAAAGGTTTCCATGCTACCAATGGTAATAGAAAAAGGGTGAAAGGCAAAAGAGTTAAGTCTTTCTGTGATGTTCAGTTGAGAGGAAGAAGCCCTTAAGAGGGATAAATGATCCTTTTTCTTAAAATATTTATACCTCTGTCTGATGTAAGGGAAAACTAATGTGCTTATGTCTCTACTGCCTTTGTTAATTGGGCTTGAGTCTGAATTCAGATTTTCACAGCTAAGAGATTCAGACTGAATTCTTCAGATTTTGTTTGTGGCAATGGAAATGGGTTGGGATGCAGGCTGGAGGCTTATGCTGCTTTGCCTGTTTAGGAGTGATGTAGGCACCTGAGAGATATGTTTAATTTTGAAGGTATGAAGCTGAACCAGGAAACTTCTGATTTGATAACACTATTTGAGATCAGTATGTCTACTTCTAACTTGCTTCTAAAACTCTTTGGAAAGACATACTCTAAGTAACAATTGAAGTAATATTTTCAACATTTTGAAATAAATTTTAAAGAAACATATAAAACATTGGCCAGAAAAAAGTTATTTTGCCTCGAAACAATAAATTTGTTCGAAGATTCTCTGCAGTAGTTACCAATCATTTTTATTAAAGATAAAGGAGATTTTTTGACATACTAACATATTTTCTACAGGGAACACATACCAAAAGCAACTGATATAAAGTAGTTGAGCTTAATACAGATATGAAGATGTATTTTCTGCAAAAAGATGTTGCAGAATTATATGCAAATAATCAATTTAAAGTGAATTTCAAGTGCATGGCATTTCTATAGTGGTTTGGGTTTGTTGTGGGTTTATTGGTTGTTTTGTTGGGTTTTTTTTGTGGGTTTATTTGTTGCACTGTTAATTTTTACTAACATGTAGGACAACAAGAGCATGTTAGATGATTGTAGAGACAGGCATCCTGCAAGGATTGCCTGGGTGAAATCGTGTGACATCACACTAATATCTGTGAAACAGATGTCTCTGCTGACCACTTGGTGGTGGGGAGGCAGTGTGCATCTCTGAGGGAGTGGATTGTGCAGAGACTGTCAGGATTTTTTCAATCTGAAGCTGTTAACCGTATGTATGAGCAGCTGCAAAATCTATCCTTTCTATGACATCCTTTAACTGTTTATGTAAGAAAACAGTACTTTAGTGCTATCTTACAGAGTTGTTTTGTGATGGTACCAGCACAGATCAGGCTTAAAGTTACCTGTCAAGTTTGCAACAGGGGGAAATGGAACAAAAAACCTCCTGTGTTTGAAGATGGTTGGGACATACTTAGTGTGATTTATTCATTTTCTTTGTGTATAACAAAGAAATGAAGACTTCTGCACTACCGGAGACTGATTTTTCTCCTCCACATCTTAAATTTCTCATATTTTCATTACAATAAAAGAACTAGGAAATGCCTAGGGAACTTGAACTGGTATCTTTCATATAACAGTTCACGGCACTGTTAGAATCAGGTAAATGGCTTATGGGGCTTTTGACACCACCTTTGTTACTTTTTTAGATACCTTTGGATGTTTAGATTCTGTTCTGCAGATTGATATTTCTAGATTAAGTGAATAGAGTTATCAAGAGGTAGGCTGATGCTCGTACTTCTAGGTTGTGTGGACTCATTTTCAAATGTTCATTTTTGTCCATCAACTATAGAAATAATTGAATCTTTTTCTTGCCCCTGCTGTACTTTTGTCTTCTTACACAATTGCCCATTAATCAAGTAGTGCATGCAGTTCAATTTCAGTAAATGAGATTTTCCGTATTGTGACCTATTGTTATGCTGCCATCTTTCTAGTTGTACTTGGTGCCTTGGGGAAAATCTAACAGGACAGAAGTAGAGGAACTGAATTAGCATTTGTTGTAAAATTCATTACTTTTTAATAGTACCCTGTCAAGTTATCTTTTGAAATCAGGAGAAAAAATATTTTTCTTGAGCATGTTCTCTCAGACCCTGTTGTAATAAAATAGCAAGCACCACCAGGATGCTTGATACAAATTTCAGACATGGTTCCTCCAACATCAGGAGAAATCCTGTTGAATAAACTGCTGAGAAAACAGAAGATGTGCACATGAATGTATGCAGTAAATAGTACCAGCTTCATTGCCCCTCCGGCCCCTCGGTGCAGGTTCCTCCCTGAAGAGAGCACCACAGGACATTCTGATAAAGATGCACCCCCAGGTGTAAGATACTGTTTGTGTGAAAGTACTCAAATTACTGCAAAGCAGATATAACATTGTGATTGCTATTGTGATTTTATTGTGTTATGATTGTAATTATGATTTTGTAGCAGTTTGCACTCAGATGTGCAGTACTGAATAAGAGGTCAATTAATTTTTCTTTGGTGTGGGCAGTGTGGTGTTTTAAGTAATCTAAGCATAGAGATAACATATATACACATAGAGTAATGGTTGCTGTGTGTGCATATTGCTGTCTTTGCTACTTTTCTTCTGTTTGAGAAATGCAAAGGGAAGATTTATTGCTTCTGTAAAGAATGCCTCTCTCATTCTCTTTAAAGAAAAGAATGACTAGCAGAACGATTTTATAGGTCATAGAGAAAAATATTTAGTAAAGAAACAAGCACCCAGCTCCAAGAGGATCCCCATGATAAAGATTCAAAAGGCAAGATGAAAAAAACGAGAGTCCTCCTTTGGTCTCAGAGAGTATGACAAAGAAAGGGAAGACTTACTTATTTCCTCCTGTTTTGTCACATACGTAGTAAATTCCTCTTTTCCAGCCTTGTCACAACTGGAGGAGGAGTCTGCTGTATAATAAGCTGTTACATGACATATGTGTCAAAACCCTGAAGATGTAGAGAAAAAAAAAATATCCTAAAAGGGCAACCAAAAGGTTGACATCTGAACCTGTATTCAGGAATGCCTGTGCCAATTCTGACATGAAGGGTTTAATGAGTTTACGGTAGAAGAAAAAAAGGATTCAGTAAGGCAAGGTAGTAAAGTTCCATAACTTCCCCTGAATATGCTCAGATTCAGGTTCCTGCTTTGCCTCTTCTTTCTCCTTATTCATTCAAGAGTCATTGAGAGACTTGAATCTCAGTACTTCTCACCATGCCATCATCCTCTGTATAAAGAAATGCTTTGAAAGAACAGGCTTATTCTGATATGAAATGGAAAGAGGGAAGAGGAAGACATTAACCTCCTTTCTTTTCAAACCAGGAGATCTTGGGTCAGATAACATAACATAAAGTGTGAAGTAAATACTCTGCAGGCTCTTGAGCAAGAAGGAGGTTCCAAAAGAAGACATTTCTTATCATAAACTGGAAAAGGATTTTCCTTATTGGGAATAAGCTCAGTATTTTCAAAGTTATTCTATGAAACTTTGTAATTGCTTCAGTGTGGGATACCAATGAGTTAAAGAACTTCAAAAGGCTGCTGTAAGAATGGCTGGCTGACTCAGAGCAAAACCTTTCACTGTGTAACACTGGCCAAAAATGAATACTTAATATAATAATGGGGCAAGTAGACAGTGATATGTCCCTGGAATATCCTCCAAAGCAATTCTAATTTAAGGATCAATGTGAAAGTACTTTTAGAGACAGAATTATGTTTCTGTATTTTATAGCCTTCGAAAGTTTTTTTTTTTTGTTTTTGTGGTTGTTTGTTGTTTTTTTTTTTGTCAACGTGTTTATTTCTTTGCTGACTAACTGAGTAATGTCTGGTACTAAACATGAAAACCATTTTTAATATGGAGAAACAAAGATCTAGCTAATGTGTTTTCTAATGTGGGTTTGGTTTTGTGTTTGGTTTTTGTTGTGGTTTTTTTTTTTTTTTTAATGATTATGAGAAAGGGGATTGTTTGTGTTTATAAATGTAGTCTGATTTCAGAATACTTTGACTCATTTCTGATTATTTCATTTTGGAGGAGCTGATCTCACAAGACATCCTGTGTTTCTGAGCTGGAATTTGACTCCTCATTGCAAGTTATCTGGGCTAATGGTAAACTATTTTGATAGTGTCATTCTCTGAAAGAGTCAACTTAAAAGGTATAGTAAAATCTGCTGTTTGTTAGAGGGGAGCATCACAATCTGCAAGGTTATTCCAGTTGATAAACAAAGGGAATAATGAATGGTTCACTTCTGGAAAGAAATGACAGTTGTATTTCATGTATTGTAATAGTTTCTGTTCATCATACCTAAAAATTAAAATCTTTTATTTATAGTTTTCTTAGACTTGTAGCAGTCAGAACCTGAAAGTGAGGTATCGTGAGCTATCTGGTTTTCTTTCATTGCTAATTGCATAGCTATGTTCTCAAATCTGAGTAGATTTATTTTGTACTGAATGCATTAGGGACTAAGACTGTATTGTTTCATTGTAGTGGGTCACTCTTTAGGCTTCATTTTGTAAGGGAATAAATCCTTCCCTGTAATATATTGTTCTATGCCCCAAAATCTGAGTGGGAATTGTAAAGTCAGTGTATGCTGTGGATGTATTTTATAACATTTATTTTCATTCCTTCAAAAAAGCTTTGACAGAGATTTGATGATGCATGTGTTTGTTCAGCAGTTTAGACTGTTTCTCATATTTTCAGAAGTTGCTTCTTGAAAGGACTGTTTTACAGATTTGCAGTCCATGTTGCTGTAGATTAACCCAGGATTCCCATGGATTTAGTGTCACATTCAGATAGTAGATATGGTTGGAGAAATGTAGTTCATATCATTAGCTGTGCCCCACAAACTGTGTGACTGCAAATGATGTGTGGGAACTGCATATTCTTACACTGGACATATGAGAAATATATTTTTGATATAAAAATCAGCAAGTGTTGTACATCAACATAAGGTCATACATTTGGAGGTCTGAAGGCTCGTTTTTATCTTCACAACGTTCCCAGCTGCTGGTACTTGCTAACGAGTAATGCAGGCACCACAGTATGGAGCATGAATCTTGGGCTCAGAAATGGAACAGTTATTTCACATTTCCATCTACATCTATTCCTCATAAAATTAATTCAAACTATTTCACTAACCAGGGTTAAATGAATGGCTTTTCAGCATCATGTGAGTTGATAGGTAGTAACAAAGGACCCTAACTGCAGGTAGACAGCAAAACACTGAAAAGTTTTGTTTAGACACATTTAAAAAAAATAATTGTATAATTATAAATGATGATTTCAACATCAGAGAATTAAAAGGACTCATCAGTTGAAACCGAGCCCTTACTAAACAAACAAACAAACAAAAAACCAAACCAAACCAAACAAACCCCAATACAGATATTCCATTTCAACACAAAACAGAGGCAATAAAAAAAATAAGATATGCTTTATGCATATTTAAAAATTTATTTTTCCTGTATATGCTATAGTCATTACATATATGATAAATCATAATTTCACATGATCCACCCAGTTATTAAACTGAGCATGAAAAATATTATAATCTTTGTGTGTGGTCTATTATATTGTTGTTTTTCATAAAACAAAACCAACAAAAAATCCTGCCTGGAAGGTGTTTGATGATCCCATGAAATGATTCTGAAAGATACAGCATTTAGAGTGTTGGAAGACCTCACACAAAACCAAAAATCTCCAGGCAGAAAGAAGATACTAGTGTGATCTGTTTACCAGCTGGTTAAAAAGAAAAGATGTGATCAGGAATGAAAGAAGTCCTATGGTACCCTTGCCACTGGCAGAATTTTCTATCCCAACCTTTATCAATATATTTAACATGCATGAGAGGAAATGAGGAAGAGCAGAAGTATGTCTGGAACCTGCCTATCATGATTTGAGCATTTAAGAGGAAATAAAAAGAGAAACATAAGGACAGTAAGGCTGGTGAACTTTTAGGAGGAAGCACCAGCCATTTTAGGAAGATTTAATGGGACATTTCAGGGAATAGACAAGGAATCTGGACAGCTATGCCATGAAAAAATCACTTAATGGCCAGGCTCATAACACAGAGCAAATGGAGTGAGCTGGACATGACCCTTGACGGGTCAGAGGAGTGAAACAGTTCTCCTTGGAGATTTGCTGAATCATCATGAATCACAGCTGTTCTCTGGTTTCCTTAACTTGCCTCATGTAACACCAAGAATGAAAGAGCAGAGTGTCTGGGCTCTACCTGTATCACATTTTTCTGCTTTCCTCTCTTCCTTACTGCAGTGATATTAAGAATTTCAAGTTAGGTCTATGTAAGACCTCCAACAACTTGCAAAAGTTTTACCTTCAGGCAGTCAAACAGAGCTAGGATAAGGTAGCTTCAGACAAACCAGAGGAGGTGGTTCTTCACACTGTGGGCAGTAGAGCTGTGAAACTCATTGCCAGAGGGTGCTGCAGATGATGAAATATTACCAGAGATTACTGGACAAAATAGTGAGAGTTAAAGCTATTTAAGGATATTAAATATAAATTGATACTGTGTATTTCATAGGAATACCAAATACATCCTATTGAATAAGTGCACAGTATGGAAAATACTTGGAGCCTGGCAGAGCACACGAGTAAATAGGAAACGTCCTTCACTGGTTCTGTTTTCACTCTTTTTTAATCATTGCTTGTGACCAGTAGTTGACAGAATACCAAGACAGGTAGACCTCAGTCTGATCTAGTAAGTCTTACGTTCTTTTGATTTTAACACACCAAATTAGACTATTTAGTTCCTTAACATACAAAGATCTGTAGATGAGCATATAAAGGTCTGTGCCTGCCTGAAATATTCTCAGCTGTACAGAGATATAAGGCTTTTGTAGGCTCAAGTGAAATGAGGAGGACACAAAGCCCTTTAAGGCTTAACTCTCTCTCTCAAGTTTTCCAAGTATTCCTCTCCTTCACCTTCTCCTTCTTCTCTTTCTCCTTCTCTTCGTCTTTCTTTTTATTTTCTTTTTTCCTTTTTTTTTTTTTTTTTCAGAGGGGTGTTGGTGAAGATTGAAGGACAGGATAACATCATGATCTTGTTGGTAACTTGGGTTTTTTTTTTTTAATATTTATTATAAAATGTGTAAAATATATAGAAAGGAAAGAAGACACTCATCAAGCCTTCATAGACTACAATACTGCTTGGTGGAAGAGTTAAATTTCTGCTGAGGTATGTGATTTACATTTGTATGTTCAGTTTTGGAAAGTAGTCTTCACATTAGTTCAGAGATGAGTATGATATTTCAATAAGAATGACTGACAGAAAGGTCTGCAGTATTGCTAGCTGTCTGCAGAACAGGTGGGAGCATCTCACGTATGTCTAAGTAGAAGCAGGAAGTCTCGTCAGAGGGTATTGATACTTGGCTGCGTTGAGTAAAACCCAACAGCACGTGCCCCTGCTGTCCTGATCCATGAAATTGCTCAAGACTGTGGGCAGGGAAAAATGTAGAGCATATTACTAGTGTGAAAGGTTAAAAATCTGATGCAGCAAATATATATTTTCAGAAACCAGAAGTTTGAATAACTCAGCAACCAGTGATGGGAGATAATTCACAGGATTACACAACCACTTAGAAAGACTCTTTGCAAGTGTACTGACCTATGTAAGATTACTGGCAAAAGTAGGACAGAGCGCTTTCACAAAATCAGAGAGAGAACAGAAGACTGTCACGTATGTGTTTTTGAATCTGTATCAGTGTGCACACAGCTGTGAAGGGCAGCCTCCCGTTGATACCAAGCAACATACAAGTACTACAGTCTTTGCTAGTGAACCTCCTAGATGCAAAAGGTTACACTTCATAAAGAAATACATATATTGTCTTGTCTTCAAAATCCTGACTTCATGTAGAATTGAATATACGCCCAATGTTTCTAGTGGTACACTAAATTTTATCCACAACAGTACTGGATTTTTCAGCAAGCAAAGAGCAAACATATTCCAGAGGCCATATATTTAAGGAAAAGGGAAAGAAAACCACCCAAAGCCCTATAACACTACTACTCAGAGAGCTAACGACATCACCTGTGTGCGTACTATGGGCTGTCAGGGAGCAGAAGCAGAGAGAGAACTGCAGATGTTTCACTGTATGCTCCTGGGGCATGCTTTATGGAGAGTTGATGAGAAAGAGTAAACCAGTTGTATGTCTTTCCTTAGTTCTAACAGGAACGGATCAGCATGTTCGTGTATGGGTCCAAAGACAGAGAAAAAGGGCACATTGAGAGCATGCAAAGCTCAGCCTCAGTAGGATGGGGGAGGGAAAAGATGTGGGACATAAATTGTCCAAAGGGATATTCCATACCATGTAATGTCATGCTCAGCAATAAATTAGGATAAGGAGAAGCTTGATATAGGGGGTTTGTCTTCCAAGGTGTCTGTTGCTCAAAGACTGGCTGGGCATCAGTCTTCTTGTGCAAAGTTATTTGCCCTTGCATCTCTCCCACCTCCCTCATCTTTCCTCCACTATTAAACTACCTTTACTTTGGCTCACAAGTTTTCTTCCTTTTTCTCATCCTTTTCTCTCCCCTGTCCTGCTGGAGGGAGTAGGATAGTGAGCAAGTGGCTCTGTGAGTGCCTAGACGCTGACTGGGATCAACCCATCACAATGTCATTAAGTTATTTAGTATTATATGTGCACTGTGGCTGACTTTATAGCTAAGTATATATCTATGGCCATATATATTAAGGTAAAGACAGTATTAATGCCAAAGATATATGCCAAGACTTCTAGCTGCTAGATTTTAGCTTATTCCATAATAGATCCTTGCAGTTTTACTCTTGAGGCCATCAAGGTACATTTAAGTATCTTAAATTATTAAAATTAGTTTCTAGAATTTAATTAACACACCTTAAGGCACATTAACAAACCCCCAGATTTTTATAGCAATTCTTAGGCTGACTGGAACAAAGCAAATTTTGTCCCATCCTGGAAGTACTACTCTTCTTTCCCTCCTTCTCCAGTCTAAGCATTTTCTGTTTTTTTCCTTTGATAAGGCAAAAATCTTTGGATTTCAACAGAAAAACATCCCATTGACTTAATTTTTTTCAAGTACGATCACAAGCAATGAAGTACTGCCTTAGCACTGTTACAGAGGTGCTGTTTTAAAGAAGGTCTGTTAGGGCAGATTTTCCAAAGTAGAGTATTGTACTAGAATTACCTATTTATATTACAAATAAATTACCTGAATGTTTGAATTTATGACTTCATAGGTTTACATATCTGTCCAAAGAAGAGACAACATTTTAGCAATCTGTAATACATTAGTTACTCCTTTATGTTCCTGTCTCTCCTGCTTTAAAAGGCACATATCAATGAATTCCTGTTAATGTCTTCTTCAAAACGCCACTGAAGAATGTAGCTGGGACTTTGACTTTGAATTAGTATAAGAAATAACAAAGAATACCTAATTGCTTCTTTATCCATTAAAGTAATTTTATTTATGTTTCCCTTGGCACTTTTAGGGTGTAAATTCAGTTCCTCCTCTCTGTGACTGTATTTTTGCCAATCCAAAGTACTTAACCTAAAAAAAATGAAGTTTCAACAGAGCATAGTGTATCACAGAACCTCCATGTAGTCTTTTTAGGTCTAGTGCACTTGTATTAGTACAATGAACTGATATAACAGATACCAGATGCTCAACTATCTTTCAGTGATTTCTGTGGGATTTTTGAACCCCAGAGTATTTTGTTATCTGGCATACGTACAGTTCAAAGATGAAACATGTTCTTGTTTTCTGTAAAGATTATATAATTAAGTGATAAATATTGTCTCTTCATCCACAGCTCTAAGCAGACTTCACAAACATTAAACAGCCTGGGAAAGTAATTAAACATTCTCTTTACAATCCCTAATCTTGTCAAATTGTGAGGTAAGAGATGGGAAGGCTCATTAGCAAAGGAGTAAATAATCCCTTATTTTATTACAGATTTTAAAGAGCCAAAAGGTTTACAAAAACAAAGCTCCAAAGTCACCTGTAAGTTAATAGATTGCTAAGTGATGGCTTACAAAACCTGGGTGTTCACCTGAACTGGAATTCTTCTGAATTAATTCTCATTGTTACCTTTATGTTGTCCATTTCTAGTCAGCAGCAAATCAAAGGTCTTTTTAAAGTTTTTCTTCTTTTTTTCACAGAATACATTGACAAACTCTAGCAAAAACTTTCTGTGCTTGATAGAGGGTCTTTTGTTTCTTTTTTCAGCTGTAAGAAAAAACTTCTCTCCTTTCATGTTTTGCCTTTCTTATCTCCTTAACTTAGGATAGTTACATTAATGTTACAGTGGAGAAAAAAGAGATGACAAGCCATAGTTAACTTTGTGGTGCTATGGGCACAGTTGGTGTCTTAGCTCTCTATTTTAAGATATTTTAATGCTTAAAACAGAGTTTTCAAGATGATCTGTGTTGATTTGATCAGCCACCAGAAGGACATGGCCTGGCCAGCAAAACAGGCATATGATCACTTACATAATTTGGCAAAATGGCTAAGAATAACACCTGCTGTAATATGTTTGGCTTCTAAGTGCCTTTAAAGAATAAAGCTGTAAGAAGGAGGAGCAAGACAGCCTGAGTCTATGTTACAATGCCACATCACAATTGTATTCACCAGTGCATTTAATTTGTGGGGGCATATTCTGCAAGTAGCTAGTTAAGAAATCTTCAAAAGCAGCAATATCATTAAACAAAACTGGAAGTGTGATTACATAATACGGTCTACTTGACTCTTAGGTTATTCCGGTTTTACATTGGCTTGAAGTGTGAAGTATTGCAAATTTCTAAGTCCTCTAAGTCCTAGCATTTATCCAACAAATACAGTTTACATGAATTTCTTGTCACTAGCTGGACTTGCTGGCTTTAGGCACCTGAAGTGCTAAAGTTAAGCATCTTCTGCACTAGTAGTCAGAGCAGATGTTTAGACCCACCTACAAAGACTGATGAGGAAAGATCTTGGCAGCCCCTCTGAGCTTCTGCAGAGGACAGAGGCAGAGGAAGCCCAGTACCTTGGCTGGCGATGAGACTCCTCTGGCAGTCTGCAAGTTAGGCGTCTGCTGTAAATCAGCTGCATAGGTTCAATTGCAATGAGGGGAAACCAACAAGCATTCCTGGATATTTATACTGGTGGGTAGAACAGCAGAAATACAGAGCCTACCTCTCAACGGACTGTAGCAGGAACAGGCAGCCAGGTTAGGTCTGGTGCTTGGCTTCGTGCCTACCTATGAGTAGTTAGAGTCTGCATGAAGAACTGCAGGCCCCTCCTGCTAATCCTTTGCTGCAACAGTGTCACAGTGCAGTGCATCTGCATTGTTTCCTTGGTCTCGATATAAAAAACTGTAATTTACTGGAAAATATATTCCGGAATATTACTGTAATAACCCTCTTGAGTCTCTTATATCACTGGCTGCAATCGAAAGGGCAGATCTTGAGCTACTGTAAATCACACTAGCTCCATTGATTTCAGTAGAGCTATATTGATTTACTGCAGCAGAGGATCTGGTCTGAAATATTTTTGTGATATTGTGTGCATTTAGAGTTAGAAGATTTACGGGTTGTATAATAAAGCTGAGAAGCCTCAGCATAACCATTCTCAATGGTCAATGTATTTATTTGTCTTAGAGGGTATATAAACAATTACCAGCCCTAGTGGTGTAAGTAGGAAAATTAATATCTTGGATAGCGCATTGATACTAGCTGCTATATGAAACATCTTAATCAATGCTAATAGGAAAATATTTCTTCATTTATGTGTATTACACCAACATGTGCAGGATATAGGGTCATACTACAACTATCTGGGTCTCAGGAAAAAGACACAAATCAGTGACATTCCTGCTAATGAAATGTATTGTGTATAGCTTTTTACACTTCAAAGTAAATGCTTTTAATGGTAATTAGCAAAGTTATTAAAAAATGCTGAATGCAGTGAGAGGAATAAAGTGTTGATAACTGGTTCACTAACAGTTTCAAAGGTCATTCCAAGTGCCATAGCCATAATGAATTGTGCTTAAAAGCTTGCTTGAGTGTATCCTTTTCTATTTCTCTGCAGATGGAAAGAATGACAGTCATTGCAGGGAACAGCAGTGCACCAGACTATATTATCATTACTTTAAAACAATCGGAGTGCAGATGAGAAGGTGTTAGTCACAGCTGCCTAAAACCACAGGTAGGTAGATATCTCATGAAAGTAACTTAATTTTAGATACATCAAACAGTTGCAATTACCATTTGGCTTTGCTTGAATACGATCGTGATAGCTTTTATATGTGTGTATGCGGCATGGCGAGACATGGAAGATTAGCCGATGTAAAACCTTACCTGCAACACAGGTGGTAGTGCCCTACACCCTGTCCTTCTCTTCCTGATCCTGACCAAATAGTCTTCTTGCCTTTCCCTTTTTTCTATGGCTCCTTTATGCTTCTGGAGCAATTAATATGCATGCCAGTTCAGCTCACTAAGCTGACAGAAAATTCAGTGAGTGGGAGGAGGAAAGCAAATAGTTTTCTTTTGGCTTAGCTGAGGTTTTAGAAGAATAGGTGAAGTAGTTAAAATGTGTGGGAGAAGATGACAAAGCTGGCAAGAAAGACAAGGCCCACCTTCTTTAGCAGAAATTAACTGCCAAGTAAGCTCAGTTGTTTTATCTAAATCTAGTATCCTTACACAGTGTATCATAAAAAGACTGAATACTGAAAAAGCACTATTGTTTTGCATCTCTGAATGAGTATGCACAAATTGAAACACTTAACAATGTTCCTGTTGTCTTAGAATATATTAGGAGTTGCAGAAGTATATTTAAAATAATTAGCACTAGAAAAAAAAAAAGGTTGTCAGAACTGGAATTCATGTTCCACCTGCTGTTTTTCATAGGAGCATGGAAAACATCTGTATGTAAGCATATGATATATTGACATGGGCAATGATGGTCCTCACCAGCTGTTGTAATAGAGGTGTCCAAACAACATGAAATCTTTTCTTTTTTCCTCCCTTATGTTCATAGAAAAACTCAAACAGTTCACTTTAACTTCAGCATTGCTAGCTTGAAAGTGAACAAATCTTGTGTTTTATCACCTGAAATGGTCTCTGCTGATCCCACTTGCTTATTAGCATTCAACTATCTTTCTCCTGATATTTAACTATTGTAGACTGTCCTACTGTAGAAAGCATGACATCAAAGACAGCTACCTGCTGGAGGGAGGACAAAGAAGAAAATGCAAAATTATTCTGAATATAAGGAAGAAAAGCAGAAGTTTGATAGTTCATAAGCTAATCCTTGACAAAATGTAAAAGAAAATTACATGTTCCCAGAGTGTTCTCTGAACAGATGAACTACCTAAATGGCTGAGAAAAGTCAGATAATCTTGCCCTCAAGCTAGAAAAAAACTAACTGTAGTTTCTGAGATACTCAGACTATTGCCTGTATTGTCATGTAGTGTGTTGTCATTTTGACTGTATTATGGGTGAGAATTCAGATGCAGTAGTCTGTTGTTCTTTTATTTATTAGAACAATAGATATCTAGTTGGTAATAAGTTGAACAATAATGTTCTTATGAAATGTGAATAGTAATGAGTGCTTTTCTGGATGATGTTTATGTAAAAATGCCATAATGACTGATGTCTTAATTTAAAGATCTTAGGATCTGGGTAAAGAGTGTGGTACCTTGAGTCCTGTGAATGGAATTCTAGTTGCAAATGTGCCATTGTACTGTGTGACAAGCAACATGAGGGCAATGAATAAATTCTGGCTGATCACAAAGGTGCAAAACAGTACAGTGGAATAATGATTTAGAACAGCACAGAATTGAATTTTCTATTTTATGAGATATTCTGCCATTTCATATATTGTTTATAGTTCTAGAACAAAACAAAGTTTTAAAAAACCCAAACAGTAAAGTCTGAATTGCTTTGTGTTAATAGGCATCACTCTGGTAAAATTAATATATTTTGTTTTCATGTGGGCCTTTATATTTTTGTCTTTGTATTTATATGCATATAAATATATATTTATGTGTGTGTACATATACATGTATGCATATTTTACGATGTATATTTTCTTTTAAAAATCTCCCAGCTTCAAAATTTGAAATGCTTTTTTCTGGAAGTTAACTCATTTGAATCAAATATGTCAAATGATGAGAAAAATAATTTGGAAAATGGGTTAATGATTCAATTTTGTTTCAAAATATCTCAGAAAAAAAAATAGAACTCTGCCTGTTTTGAATAATGGTAAATTGAAGAAAAGAAATCTGCTTATCATGGGAACAGGCTTTTCCTTATTTTTCCTTCTGCTGGCCTTCTAAATGCCTTCATATATTTGGTGACACAACCTGGTATAATGATGATAACACACAGATTTGTAAGACAACGTATTAAACTTAAAAACTGCATTATTCTCGTTGCCTGAGTTACAGATTCATCTGAGGCAAGTACCATCAGTTTTGGTTTTCAGTGGTTCTTTCATACTGTACATTTGCGCCAGTATCACTCCATGGAAGAGGCTATCCATACAACCCCATGGGTCCACAAAGTATGCAAGACCCATTGGCACATATGCAAGATCTAGTCTTTTTACTGCAGCTGGTTTGGAGAAGCTCCCATCACTTCTTTGCTTGCTACTGCAAGAACACAGAAGTGAAAGAATCTGTACACATTCCCCTCTGCCCTGAACTACTTTTCTTTGAGAGCTCAGTTTGCCTATTGCACTGCAATTTTCCTGTGAAAGAGTGCTGGGCCAGCTGTTTGGCATCTAAATCATTCTTTGCGAAGAGTGTGCATCAAATTTAGCAAGGTCTGGCGTTCCCCCCCCCCCCCCAGGAAAATACGAAAATATATATGATTTTGCATAAATATCATACAGTGGTTTTGGCTTTGTCATCTCTATAAACAAATAGATAACTTCCAGTACTATGAAATATATTTGCATTGTTTTAGCCAATGCTGAAGCAGGACAAAAATTGAGATTTTTACATTAAACATTAATCTGTTATGTAAATACTGGCTATCTGCCATGTAGTTATATCTTTTACCAGCACCTTGCATGGTGAGTCAAGACTGCTAATGTGTGCTAGTCATAATCCTACACTACTGAAGGTGACAGGTCTTAACTGAGGACTAAAGAAAGTTGAAGAAACATTTTGAAAATTTTACTGTGAAGCAACCATAAATATTGTCCTACTCCTTTTTTTCCCCATTATAATATTAGCCTGAAATCACATCGGGCTTTTCTCTTTATTTCTAAATTCTGTTTTCCAACACTGTAATTCCCAAAGTTTGGACTTTGTGATTTGTACAGCCATGGAAAGTGGTCTAGTTGGCTCATGAAGTTTAAAACAAAAATCTGCTAACTGGAAGTATCAGTGCCCATGTTGATCTTGCAAGAAAGATGGGTGTTTGAAAATTATTCTGTGATTGGAAAATGTGAGAGTTGCTATATTAAAAGGCAGGAATAAAAAAATTGATAGAGCTATGGGTTAAAAATTTCAATACATCGAACAACCCTTTCATTCCTTACCCAGAAACAGCAACCGTGCAAAAACCTTTGAAGTGCAGGTGCCTGTAATAATGCTCCTGGTGACACTTTAATAAAAACCATTTACGTCTTTTTGGGGGGAGGGAAATGGGGCTAGATGGGGAGAGGACAGCTGTTGTATAACCTAACAGCAATTTTTCTATCTCAAAATCATTTTTCCTTCTTCAATTCTGAAGCTGAGAGCCAGCATTTTACCATTTCAGCATGTCATTTTGTTACATTGTGCAATGATGTTATGCATTGAAATGTCAGTTTTACGTTAACATTGAAAGTTATGCCACACACTTATTTTCAGCTAATAAGGTGGCTATTAGTTTATATAGCAGATTTCCAAGGCAACATGAACAGATAAGCTTGTACTGTTATAGATTATAAACATATCTCAAAATACACCTAGTTAGCCTTCATAAGTGTTGAATTCAACACTTCCTAGATTAAAAATCTTCAACGGGTTTGTTTTTTCCATGAAAAAAAAAAGTAATATGTGTTTGTTTACTTAATCGATTAAAAATATTTTGTCTTTGTTCAGAATAAATGAGGGTGCTTTCTCCATGGTTGAATTGTTCTGTATTCCACAGCCTAGTAAATAGGAATATGCATTGCTTCTTGGTAGGTATTTGAGTTGTTTAATAAATATAGAAGGTGACATTGCATGATTATGTCTCATCCAATTTTGTGTATGCTGGAAACAAGACCTGAACATGGAAAATCCTTTTCCTGGCAGCCTCTGTCACCCTGTTTCCTTTCCTTAGAGCTAAACTGTGTGAGGGCCCATCAGGATTTGGGGCAGCCCCAATCATTTATCTCTCAAATGCTCAGAATCAAAATGAAATAGATCTATGACAGTTTTGCTAAAAGGGAGTATGCAAAGCATGAAGGTTTCAGCTGCAGTTCACGTTCTTAACAGTTTCTAAACCCATCCAAGGACAAGCATGACTAATAGAGCTGTACCATTCATCCTAGGTTTTATTAGCCTCAGTGCTAAGAATTTGTCATATTTTTTGATCCAGTTTGGTCCAGGTTTTTCAATAGACTGTAAGGTTGTTAAATGCCTATGAAAATTACTGTGCAACTTTCTTGTGAAAATTCCTTGGTGGTATGGGATATGAGTACTGGAATAACATCAGTTCCAGAATCTCCAGAAATCTATTAGTGCTGCAATACAGAGGGAAGGGAAAGGAAGGGAAATGGAGATTGTAACACAGCTCAAACCATGGATAAAAACTATAGATCCTCACCTCTGCAGGTTGATTAAAGCCTTGCATTTTCTCCCGGTCTTTGTGAGTAACTTTGCTTTCACTGTCTGTCTTTTCCCTAATCAAGTCCTTTTTTGTTGCACTAGGAAATTAATTAATTTCCTTAAGGTAGTAGTCATGAATCGAAATAGGATGGTTTGGTATATCTGAGTTCTTTTAGCAATAGGTGTCTTGGGTTTTGCTTTTTTCAGTAAAAATTATTTTTGTTTCAGCACTGCTTTTCGAGGGTGGCAGCAGCAAGAGTGGGTTAAGTGAGAGAGAACATATGACCTTCTGATGGTATAGAGTGTTTCTTAGACAATGTTTTAGAATGCCATATCGCAGAAACACAAAACTTCTATTCTATGCTATTCTGTGCTATGCTAAGCTATGTTATACTATGCTATGCTATGCTATTCTATTACTTTTTTTTTCCCCTCTGGAAGGAGTCATACATGATGCAAGCTACAATACACACACTATCAATATTGTTGGAGCTCTTCACTATTGTACAGCACAACCCAAGCAGATCAGTTAGTAGAACTGGCAGCATACTGGTAGTGAGGTTGTTCTCAAAATCATATACATAATGCATATATTGATGGAGACCACTGAAAACTGTCTTTCTATGTCTTTGGTATACAGGTGAGATTCAGAGGACTAGATTTAGATAAACACTTTCTACAAAAAACTAAGAACCCCTTCTTTTTAATTGTGCTGTCTTTTCATGCAGGTTTAGACTGAGATTTTTGGATGGGTAACTGCTTTAATTGTAAATATATATATATATAAAAATATATATATAGTGGAGTTTGGTTGGGGTTTTTTTGTTTGATTGGTTGGTTGGTTGGTTTGGGTTTTTGGTTTTTTGCATTGAAGCAGGAGAGTACACTCACGGGTTATTCAGTACTGCTTATCAGCTGTTTTGTACATTGCAACCCCCTACAGAGATGTAGGGTATGGACCTTCATAAATGATTTTCCTACACCTGCATTTCAACTGAGTGTTAACTTTTTCTAAAGGCCTTACTAAACTCTGCATGGACCAGGGTACTACTGAAAATTAACAAAGCACTACAGTCTGTTTCTGAGCTGCTTAGTCTCCAGTCAGAGCTGATTGGGGGGGGATTGAATTGCTGTATTACAGACAATCCTGGGTTGTGGAGGCTTTGGTTTGTTTTACATTGGAGTGAAATGTCAGCAGCCTGGAATCTGGCAAAGGTGAATAGTCCATTTTAGCCCATCTGTCTGATGGAGATCCCAAACACCAGATGGGCTCCTGGGCATCCAGGGAACTGGAGAGCAAGCTCAAGGCACTTTACAAGCCAACCAGGCAGCCAGAATGCAGACCAGTGGCAAATCAAGCCGCCAGCAAAAGGATAAGGCTTCTGGCCAGAGGGAGAATAGTGGAGGCTGTCAGGAAGCTGGGCAGCAGGCGAGCTGGGCAGGAGCCAGCCACGGTCTTGGCCAGCTGGCCAGAATCCCCGCTTGCCAGCTTGATATCTTGCCAGATAATCACTTCTCTTCCTGCTAAAAGTCATGAAGACATCTTTGCAGTTTAGGAAAACTAGGGGCAAAAAGGCCTTATTTGGCGTTATTTGTCTTATTGTTCTTGAAAGATTTAACAGGGCATTTTCCAGCTTTTCCTCAGTACTACAAAATTTAGAGATTTGCTAATTCTCAAAATGGTAATTAAGAGTTTGATGTAGGCCCAGAGCCACAACTTTGAGGAATCATCTGCATTTTAAGTCTTATAGAACTGGGCAACTGTAAATAAATTTCAGACAAGGTAGTTAATTCTACGGAACTAACTAGAAAGATAATGTCTTAAAATCACCTATCTTTCAAAGTAATTTCTGCTTGTAAATTCTGTATGTGGGCTGATTGTAAATTTGAAAACTGTCATGAGAACAGAAATTTGAAACTTGCCTGAAAATTGATGCAGTATTTCCATATTCCTGTTATTTCTTCTTTGGACAGTCCTGCTTTCTGGAAATATTTACATAAAATCACTGTTTGGGCAATATTTGTAAGTGGTAGCTTTTTTTAATTAGACCTAATGGATAGAGTGAGGAAAAAGGGTTTATAAGCCCTTCTTGAGGTCTAAAATAGAATCAGTAACCTTCAAAGGTAAAGGCAATTTTAAATTCATTATGCAGCATGATTCAGGATAGGCATTATTGGCTAGTCAGCAGTCCATATTCCGCTTCTTGAACATTTGTGGAGAACACACTCAAAAAGCTGCAAACTCAGCTGAAGTGAAATCACACACATTTCCTATCTGCAAAATAGTTTCGGTAGTACTTGGCAAATTCCATTTAAGAGTTTTCTTGTAATATTAGATTCAAAGAGAGCCTTGTGCCTGGAGACTGCAGCTACAACTCTACTTAGATCATTCTGTATGCATGAGAAAGGTTAGAGTAAGGCAGATGGAGATTTCTTTCAAGTGTAGAGCCCAAATCTTAGAGAGCTGTGGCAAGTTTGATTAATCACTCTGCATCCTACTTCATAACTAATACTTATGGTTTAATATTAACTGCTTTCCTTTGTCCCTGATGCAGACTGGAATATAAAGATATGTGGTGCTGCACGCTGTGCATGCAGGGACAGGTTCTGTTTTAACCCTCCACGTGTGTCCGCAGGTTCTCTTTAACATGTGACAACCTGAAGGACAAGCAGATGCCACATTGCAGATTGTAGCTTTCCTGTAGTAATATTATGATCTTATAAAGTTATTGTAGTATTTTATTATCTATTTGTATTCAATTTTATTAAGATGATGATCTGTAAACCTAATAATGAGTTCACTTGCAGCCTAGTTGTGCTAGTCATTCTATATATTCTTCACATGAAACAAGAAAAACGAAATCTAATCCTGTTAAAATCTGGAGCCCAGTTATGCAGGTCAGTCGTTTGCAGCTGATGATTCAAAACAAGTCTGCTGCTCCAACATGGATGATGATAAACTTTTTGTCTGGTTTGGTAGACATGCTAGTCTGACCACAGCCATCTGCCAAAATGATTGACCTGAGCAGTTTCTTAGGGCACTAAACCAGCCGTGCTTGCTTTGTCTCTATAAAAACTTTAGAAAATCAACTTTCTTGCCACCAAGAGAGTCAGAGAGCTGTGGGAGCGTTAAATATTTTTGACCAACAAGGGGAAACATACCCCAGTGCAGGACCAGCAGGATGGAACAGGTCTAGCTTTCCTCCTCCTTTTCCCGCTGACATCTTATCTTTAGGATGACTGTGCTCTCCTTTGCCTCTTCTGAGAAGTCATGATACGGCTTTGAGATCAATCATGACAAAACCAGCTGAATGACCTATGAATAACTGTTACATAGGTGAGTTACACTCTTGAGTATACAGCTGAGTTAGGCTTTGTCCATATGGCTCCATTAAGACAGAAATGACTGATACATATTTTGACCTGTTATATTGCTAATGGCAGTGCTATAATAGCTGGGAAATTATCCACAAAGTGTGATTTCTTAATTTTACATATATTTTAGACTAATGTAGTAAGAAATAACTTTCACTATTTCAGGTAGAGGTGTAGCCTGGATAAATGGTCTTTTAAGGTTTTGAAAACATCTGACATCTTTCTAAACAAAAGAAAAATATATTAACTGGACTGGAAGTAGTTTATGGGTTATTTGACTAAAGAATGCAGTCATTAGCATGCAAATGAAATATATTAGCCTTCCTTTTGCTATTAGCATAATGATATACTAGTTTTAGTTATAAAGAAGTGGCACAGCAATGCTGAAAATTTTGTACGATATTTTAAATAACATGTTTAAGGTAAAATGCAGCATATATAAATATGAATAGGGATTAGCAGGGTGAAATGAGATAATCAAAAATTCAGATGACAAGCAGGTATTTGACATCCCAAGGCAGAGGTTTATGGCTGATTGATTTCTATTCTGATCTACACCTGTGAAATCCCTCCTGGTACTGCTGTACAAGGCATGAAAAAAACATAATACAAAATTAGTCCAGTACTTTGTGTGTTCTGCCTAACAACATTCTCTAGTTTTGGTTGTTGGGTTTTTTTTTTTTCTTTGTTTTGTTTTTCTTTTTTTAAACTGCTTAAGATATGTGTTGGTTTAATTAAATATGCTAAAATCTAAGATAGTGAAAGTAAAATCCAGAAAAATGCAGATATATTTTTTCAAAGCTGCCTACAAATCTTTGTAGAGGCTATTTCAGTCAGTGCAGAAACTGCTGACTGAGGCCTTCTGTTAGTTCAGTATCATGTGTGTTATGCATGAGAAGTCAAAATTTTTTATCTATTTGAAGCTCCACAAAAACCCCAACAATTAGACATTACTTTAGGGTAGCACCCTAAAAAGAACCCTGTTGCTTGTCCAGGAATCCAAACATAAAAGAGCTTCCTGTTATTTATGTGGCTTTTTGAATTAAAGCCGAAATGACAAAACAAAAAAGCAGGTTGCTTTCAGCTCTGGTCATGACCTTTTAATTCTCATATCTGTTTTCATTCAACACCTGTTTCAGGTTGTTTTGTACTAAACAAGTGTCGGTTCTTTTAGGATCTCAGTAAGAAGGGCACTGTCACTCGAACCTGGTTAACTAATTTACTGAGTAAATGATGGAAAATATAGAAAAGGTGATAGCAATGTTATGTCCCTCCTGATGCTGGGAACCCCTGCTGCAGCATCAGACAAACTGTTCCACATGGATCGTGGCACACTGCACAGGATTCCCATCCTCCACTCAGAGTCCTCCTGTACTCTTTTAAGGTCTTGGTCATAGCACAGATCCATTGATTACTGATAGCAGTCAAATCTGGAATGTGAACTTAGAAAGGTCATTGAAAAATATGCCTCTGCACCCTTATCTCAATAAAGGTATAGCTCTTGAAATGAGTGCATATATTTCAAGTGAACAAGACAATGCACCATTAGGTATAATTATGATTCAGTGTGTATTGAATATATGCACTTTGCTTAACTAAGCATTGATTACTTCTACATGGACTAATTATTGTACAGAGCAATTGCACAGTATCCATGGTATGGAGACATGCACTTGAGTCATCATGGATACTCTGCCACAGCTGGTTGGTAAGTGCTCATAGATTATTCAATATGAAATCTATATATGTGAGAAGGAATCAAGCATGTGAATCATGAACTTCATTCAGTGGTCTTCTAAAAGCACCACTACACTGGTGACTCAGGGATTTGGTGTTATTTGGGGTTGAGTAAAGAAAGGAATTGCAAAATTAAAGGACCCCAAATAAAGTGATTTGGCAGAAGCGTCCTTCCTGATATGACTTATTTCATTTTATGATATATCTGTTTTCCTGCAAAAGAAAAGTGGCTGTCCTGATGGATATATAATCATTTAAGACTTACTGGAAGAAATTTGATGTCTTAAGTCTTAGTACTTAAGCAAATGATTTACAGACTTTGCATCACTCGTGATGATAATGGAAGACAAAAATTATTAGGTTTTACTCTGGTTATTGCAATATGATGATATTTGACATGCATTAAACTTTATCCATTGCACTAGAAAGTAATGCTGTCTTGTATGGGAACAAAGGCATGACCTCTGCATTGTAATACAGCTACAAAACTCACTTGTTATGTTATGGGTAAACAGATATTTTCCTTTTAATTAATGTATTATTTAAATGTGGATGATACTTTCCATTCTGAAACACAAAAAAATAAAGGAAAAAACCACAGCCAATATGTAAAGCTAAAGTCACCAAAACTGCAAAAGTCTGTATCATTAACTGTGGAAACTTTCTAATCTTGTGTGGAGCTATTGTATTGTTTTCACAGGACTAGTTTGAAGTACATGTTTTCAAGATATGTTCTTCATGCTGTTTGCAGAGTCAGAGTATTTGCTTGTTGATTGTTGTGACACAAACAGCAGTATAACTAAGACATTTGTATTGACTTTGGTCCATTCATCTGTGAATTCATTTCAGTAGTGTACATGCCTTATTTGATAAGCAGAGAGGAGTAGAGTTGTTTTATAGTGCTGTGATTAATTCATCACGGACAGCACTCCATAATGGAAGCTTAATGGTGCACTGAAGAATCCAGTTCTGTGCACCGTATGAGCTACTTGCATTTGACTTGAGCAAAAGTCATGAACATTCAAAACTCCTCAGGATCTGATCATTAGGGAACATCTCGTGATATCAAGTGTATCACCTCTTCTCCTCCCCGCTGCATTTTTTGATGTTGCCTCATTTAAACAGAACTTATTATATGGACAAATGTAAATTACAGACCCCCTCCACTTCCCCAATATACTGCGCATGATGGGAACATGACTGCATGTTGGGTTAAGTGATGTGGTGCTACCTACAGTCAGAGGCTTCCTTAGGAGAAGGCTCAGACTTCCATATGCTGGCATGGTGCAACAGCTTGTCATGGGCTTTCTGAACCTGCAAAGTGGGAATGCCAACCTAGCACAGGAAGAGGTGCTGCAGTGGTGGTACAAAGTGTGCCATGGCACAAGACTCAGAAAAGGGAAAGCTACGGAGCAGGGAGTTTACTCACTTAGCTGTTTTTCTCAGTAAGAAAACAAAAGTACGAAGTCCGGTATAAAGTCAAGTGTATGTATATACATGTGGAGTTTGTGCTGTACATACTATTCTGATCTACCAAATATCTGTTTAAGGTAAAAAAGGGGGAAAGAAACCCACTGTTGCAGATGAAATTTATGCCTGTGCAGAGACAGCACAAGACCTGTACACACCTATAAGTCTGAGTGACACATGTGCCTTTAAGGTTTTTTATATTGAAAGACATATAAAAAGAGCATAAACTTGAAACTGGAATTTGGCCAGGAACACAAGCCAATGATACTTCTTAAATATGATGCATTTTTGCTGTCATTTGGTTTTAATGCAGATGTAGTACTATCTGCAGGATTTCTAAACTTCAGATTAAGCTCCTTTTTCAGCTGAAGTATAGTATTTCTAAAAGCAGCTACTAGATTTAATTATGTTCATTAAAGTAAGATTCATATAACTCTAAGAGTTATTACAAAAATTCTTCAATTTTTTTACATGTTTGGTTTTATGATGCAATTAAACATTGGCTGTGAAGTTTATTGTCATACCGCATAATGTTTTTGTCATTTAAAAACAAGCTTATAATTAATGTGGGAAATAAAGACATGTGAAGTAGACGAGCAAAAATACAACATAGTACCTATAAATCTCAAGGTGTTTGCCATCTGCAAGTGTGTCTGTACTATTATTTAGTTAGATGTATATTGCATATGTTTATTTTAGGATATATTGAACACAACTAGTCATTCATGTAATGTGCAAAATAGCACAGTATTAGTTGTAAACCCCCCATATTTCCAAAGAAGATTTCATGACAGCTGATTTTTTAAGAGATGATGGTGCAGGTGTCTGCGTGTTTTTACATATTAAATGAAAAATACATTTTGTTTTGTGTTAATGTAACATGTAAATAATTTATGACTGGAAGAACTTACAAAGCCAGGTTTAGTGTTTCTAACTTGTGTGAAGATTCTCTACTGTCAAATAATTTTTTGGGGCTCAGGACACAAATTATTCTTTTCTTTGGGGCATCTGCTTGGTTAAACTCTATCCTAATATCAAATTTAATTAAAGTTGGCCGACAAATTTGAAAGTTAAAGAAGAAATGGATGGCGGGCTTATGATCAGTATGACTACCTAAGGTTTTGTTGTTTGCCTCAGTATATAGCAGAAACATTATTGACAGCTTTCAAATTTTATGAGCTTCCTCATACAATCCTCCTTTGCTTGTGTATCTGTGCGTACATAGTTTCTCAGTGCAACAATGGTTAACACAGGGTTTCAAATGCTTTTACCTCCACTGAAACTCATATGGCTTAGTGTGAGGGCCTGTCTACATACAGCTTCATGCAGACCTGTCTTTCCATTCCTCCAAGAACACACTGACTTTTTTTTTTTTCTCTTGCATTCACAGAGTGTCACCACATTCAGTTATTGATCTCTCCTGTGCTACAAATTCACTCAACACTGCCATCCCTGCCTTAAAACAATTTCCATGGGGGAATCTTAAATCTATTGCTTTGAACTTAATTGACTTTTAAATTGAATTGAATGAAGGAAAAAAATTTCATTTCTCTTCTCGTTGCTTTGATTCTTCCGAGCTAAAGGGAGAAAGATAATGTCTGTCATCAAAAAGAGGCAGGCATGATGCTGAATGCACATGGACTGTGTTGTCAAGCACATAGGTTATATTTACCAATTTCTTCATCCTAATGTTGCTCTGCCCCTACCTGTTCAAACATACAATTTTTTTTAGAAAGTCTGGTAGTTTCTTTGTTGAATTCTCAGCTATTGCTTCACAATTCTGTTCAGAAGGTCACACTGTATGTCTGAAGTCCTACGGCATGTGGCATGAGTAATTTCCTTCTTGGACACAGTGGGGTTTCTAGATACAGCTACCTTCCCTTAGGTTTTCCTAAAGGGAAAATCCCGGAGCACTGCAAAGGTTAAGTGAGGTGGCCTTTGGGGCACAGCAAGAAGCTGTCCAATCCATGGTTGTGTGTTAACTTCCGTAGAAAAGAGTCCTGCTTGTTGTTCTTGTTAGCTTCTTATTCCCTGGAGTATGAAAGAACTGTTTGTACTGCAGGCATGGGTACTGTGTACGTTAACACGACAGACAAGCATTTAAAATGGTTTGCTGATCAGCTCAGGTGGCATTGGTTACATGCTCTGCCAATATCAGAAAGTAATAATTTAAAAACTTTACATTGCTAGCCATTTTGACTGTTAGCCACATCCAGCTTGGTTGTACAAAGCACCACCTGGTGATCATTTCAGTAGTCCTTCAAGTTGAGGCATTTGTTTTTCATAAAAAGAACTAAAAACTTGTAGCTGTTTTGTAAATTACACCTTGGTTTCTGTGGAGATAATACAATTCAGTTATGGAAAGTAATTATAGTGGCAAAATTATATGTTTGTAGAAACTGCTGTATTAGGAGGCAAAAACATTTCCTCTTTTTAGCATTTATTTTCACTGCTTTTAGCATTTCTGTGGAACTGATACCTGAAATAGCATGTTCTGAACCAGAATGTGGAATGGAAGTGGCAGTAGCTTCCACAGCAATGGAAATCTTGTGCCACAATTCATCTGACCACCCTTTGGTGGTCAGATTTATTGATCTGCATTGTTAGGAGGAAAAAATGAGGTTTTCAATCTTTTATCTGTGGTATGCAGAAAATTGTAAGCCATGTCTGAAGTTGTCAGTTGTGTTAAATTTTACAAACTTGATTCCACAGCTCTTTTGGAAAATATTTAGAGGTCTGTAGACTGAAAAAAAGACTGAAAATTGTTTCACAAATACAACTCCATGATATGAGGAAAACCCCATCATTATTTGAGTAGAGAGCACTCTGAATGGTCTCCTTTTCTACTGACAGAAATCATAGAATCATACAATCATTTAGGTTGGAAAAGACCCTTAAGGTCATCAAGTTCAGCTATAAACCTAACACTGTCAAGTCCACCAGTAACCCATGTCCCTATGTCCGAATGTAGCTACTTGTAGCATCACTTCTACACATTTCTAGGGTTGGTGACTCAATCACTTCCCTGGGCAGCCTGTTTCAGTGCTTCGTAACCCTTTCATTAAAAAATCTTCCCTAATATCCAATATAAACCTCCCCTGGCACAGCCTGAGACAGTATCCTCTCATCCTATCACTTATTACATGGGAAAAGAGACCAACACCCACCTCCCTACAATCTCTTTTCAGGTGGCTGTAAAGAGTGATAAGGTATCCCCTTAGCCTCCTTTTCTCCAGGCTAAACAACCCTAGTTCCCTCAGCTGCTCCTTATAACAATTGTTCTGAACAAGGATTATTTTATTCTGTATGCCATAGCATATCTCAACATATTTTATGGATCCTAGGTGGTACCTATACACAGAAATGTAACCAGTATGTTAATTCCAGTATTCTGATAATGAATAGTCGATGCAGGGAAGAGATGCAATAAAGTGCAGTTTTCTTTTCATCTTGACCTTTATCTGTTCAGTTGATTGATATCTATAAATACAGACAGAAAACTGACAATAATAACATTTAAGATGGGTCCATCAGAACAAACAATAGAACTGGTTGTATAGTATGAGCTGCAAGTCATTGATTAGGTCAGCAGATTGGTCTTGGTTAGACCAGCATTTGTAAAGCTTATGTGGTGCTATCCATGACAATGGAAAAGAAGAAGGATCACTAAAAATTAAGGATGGGTTTTTCTTTTCTTCTCCTTTACTTAGTGAAACAGAACAAGGTATACAAAAAAAAAAAAAAAAAAAAAGAGGATGAGTTTGATGCTCTGGGTGATGCTGTGTTTGTGTTGAGAAAGGAATGTACTGTGAATAATTAGAAAAGATAAGGTGGGCACCTGAAGGAGATAAGGAGACATCAAGTCAGGAAATCGTTGAACAAAGAAAACTGAAAGGTCTACTCCACCTAGATCCCACCTATTGTGAATGGAATGATTTGGTGTCAAAATCAAATGAATATGTATATAAACATGTTGTGTAACCTCTCATGAAAACTGTATAAGAAACACCTAACTTTTCACTGAAAACTTGGGAGCTAGTTTGTCCAGTGGGAACCGGCTGGCTCCCCAACATTGCACAAAATAAATACTTTTGCTGCTTAAAGACAAAATTGGTCTCTGAGCAGTTACTCTGTGCAGTTTTGGCATCATAGTGTTGCCAATAAGTGGTAATATCAGTAAAAGTTAGCTTAACTTTTTAAAAGGTTACTGTTTTATTCATTACTTATCTCTGACAGTTATTCTTTACAGTGTCTGATCAGGTGGTGAGACGTTCATGAAATAATGAGCTAGAAGTTTAAGCAAATTATTGTAAACCTTACAGAAGTGAAGGGAGAATTAATTGCTGGTTATTTACAGCAGGGCAATATAGGTATAAAGACCCCAATGATATCACAATGTATATGATGTCAGAAAAAAAGAATTCCCTTGTGAAACTGTGAGAAAAAAGGAAGTGGGAAAAAAAGTGATAGGTACACCAGAAGTGGTATTGGGTTTACTTTACTGGAATAAGTACAAATTCAGATACGAGGTTTTATATGGCGCTGCTGCTTTTTGCTGCAATTAGACACCACTACAGGATTAAGAAGTCTACAGGAATCTGTCTTTTCATAATGTACCCTGCCCTTCCTATCCCCTGTCTTAATTATTTAGTCCTCAGACTTATTCAGACTTCTCCCTTATTCCTCCATGTTCCAGCATCTAAGATCCTTTCTTTGTTTCAGAAAACTCACTAGGCTCATTAGACATGCATGCACCATTTCCTTGCATCATCAGTAAGTACCTTGGAAGCCAAAATAAGGTGGATGGCAACTAAAAAGTGTACTGAAGAGGATTTAGAGCTAAATTTATACTTTCTGATACAACATTAAAACACTTGGTTGTTCATGGTCCAAAAACCTCCGTAGTTTTCTCAAATCTGTCCTTTTTATGGCTTATAATACTCTTTAAAAATGAATATAGTAAACATCAATTCTTCTCTTCTTTGCAGTCTTTTCCTGCCTTTCAACTGTGCCCCTCTCCCCACTCCAACTCCCCATGTGAAGGTGTGAGGAACAAGGCCAACTTCTTGGTGTTCTCATGAGGTGCAAGATGGTTGCTTGGAAGCAGCTGCTAAATCCAGGGTTTAAAAGCACTGAAAGTAGGAAGAAAACCTCAAAACAGAGCATTTCCTTTTTTGGAGCCCTTCTTTGTCCTATTTCTCAGATTCTTTGCAGAAGAATGGTTTCTATCCCAGCAATTACTGCCTCTGGGTTTTTTGTTTTCCAGTCATAGCTCTGGAACTGCTGATGAGCCAAAATCTTCCTAGCCGCTCCCAGTAATGCAATCTGTTGTTTATATTTTAAATTATTTTAATTGTCTAATTAGCATTTGATCACCTAAACTTTGGTCTTCCGTTCTGGGTTTTGATGAGTTGTGTATATTCACTTTTGTTCTCACTTTCCTTCTGCTCTTTCGTTTCCCTACTTGTAGGCTGTGAAAGTGTTTAAAATGTGCTGAAAACTTCTGTTTCGTTTTAAAACCATTTAAGTATCTTCAGCTACTGTCTGAATTTAAAATATCAGTAATAGTATTTTTTTTGAACACATAAAAATCACCTCAACTGTAGAAAGTCAGTTTATTAATGCAGTAATTATCTAATATGTGTAGCTTGGTCATGGTTAAATAATGAGTAGATTGGTTAGAGCTGGAGATAAAGGAGAGGGAAAAGCTGGGAGGAAGCATCTTTCCCAAGCCAACTGACAAGAACTAACAAGCTTTGGCCGTAGGAGGTTGCCTGAGGAATGGTAGCTTGCCATAGAACATGTCTATATTTTCCAGTTATATAATTCAGCCTAAGAGCTCTGGTGACATACTGAGTATGCATCCCATTGGGACTACAATGATTTACATGCTGTTTCTTGGTTGCGGACAAATAAATAGCAGAGAAAGAAAGACATCATGAACCCCAGCAAATGTTGATTGAAATTTATTTTAGTTTTCTGGGGGTTTTTTTGCTGCTCTTATTCCAAACTGGTGGGACAGAGCAGTCTCCTCACCCATCAGTTGTGCAGAGATGATTGTAGGGAAAGTTCAGGCTGTGGCTGGAGCACATGCTGGTAATGGAAACCACTGTCTGATCACCCAGGTAATATGCAAAGAGACCCAGGTCACCATGACTCCTCCATTATGTCCATGAGTCTCACAGGGCTTCCAGCAACACAGAAAAGAAGTTACTAAAGCTGTCTCCTGTCTGAGCTCAGGGGTAGAGTGCTTGATTATAGTCCTGTACCAGCTAGCACTAGTGCTGCCTGTGGATGGATGGGTGCTGCTCCTCTCCAATTTCAGTTCAAAGATAGGTAAGATAATCTGTCTTTGCTTTAGAGTGATGTACTTGGGTTTAGGCCAAAAGTGTGCAGACCAGGAAGCTCACCCAGTTACTGTTACTTTTGGCTAGGAGGAAGTAATACCAAGTGAGAAGTGAGTTCATGGCCCATCCCTCCATCCCTCTCTCCCCCTTGCATTTGTTCCCTCCCTCCCTCCTGTTGGTGCCTGTTTTTATCTTGTCTGGCACTGCAGGGGGAAAGCGTTACCAGCCTCAAGATCAAACTAATCATTGCACATTGAACTCAGACATTATCATATCTGTTTTACCATGACCACTCTTTGACATGAGTATATTTGCTATTATTATAAAAAAAAATAAAAATAAATAACTAACAAAGAAAAAAAAAAAACCACACAAAAAGGTATAAGGGCCTAAGCACTGATTTTTAGTGGAAAGCAGAAGAAAAATGGTGTATCTAGTGAAATACACTGAAAGCTGTCATGCAATGTTTAAGGCTACTCTTATTTCACTACCTGCAATAGCAATTGCAGTCTGTAATAATTATCTCAGCAGAATAACTCGCTTGTTACTCAGTATAATTGGTTATTGGTCATAAACTTTGCTATAAACTAGCACTCTAAAAGCATCTAGAAGAAAGATATTGTTGACAGTTGCTGGGCAACTTATTATTAAATTCAAATAACCAAAGAAAGTAAGAAAGAAATTATAAAGCATGTTTACTAAATGAGAATAGGAAGGGTACTGATTAAAGGTTATGACTATCAAACCTGATAAGCTTTTCTCAGGAACTGGCTTAGTCATTCTAGAGTGAATCAACTGAAGTAGAAAGAGTAACTTTGAATTAAAAGCTGTGCAAGGATTTGATTCCTCAGTGTTTATCTGTTAATACTACCACCACTGGGCCTGTTTGCGTATTTTCTGGAATTCCCTTTTCCCATTTTGTAAGGTGTAATTTTGAAAGGTCTGGAAAATAGTGACATTTGTCTTATAGTGCAGAATATGTCTCAGATTCTGCTGACTGTAATGGTTTTAAAGACATGGGATATGAGAATATATTAACCCTTTTTTAAGTGCAGGAGGTGAAAATAAGAAAAGCAGAACTCATTGCCGCATCCATCATGGACATCTGTATGAAAATCTGGAGTTAATACATTTCATAATATATTGGTATCAAAATGGTGGTAAGATGAAATGGTATTATTACCTTTATAGAGCTGATTGCAGGCAGAGAAGGTTACTTTAATACAGAGAAAGGTATTAAAATGAAGCTTTCAGTAGATTTAGTCTTAATACAGAAACTTAATCTTATCACAAGTTTTGGAGTTTAATCATCTTTCATAGTTATTTGGAGCTTAGTAGCTCCAAAGTAGTTTTTGTTGGGTTTGGGTCAGTTTGTATATATTTATCTGTTTATTTATTTATTTATTTAACGCTGCTGCATGACTGCCCAAGTTATCTTTGTCAGAGCAGAATTCAAGTACTGTCTCTAGCTTTGTATCTGTAGGCATTCTCTTAACCTGTAGGTCCACTGCATCCTTCCCATTACTAGAAACACTGTGATGCAAACACTCAGATCCTGTGAGTACTATTAATTCCAAAAATCTCAGAATCTGATGGGCAGGTGGTTTATGCCGAAATTTATAGCCTGGTTTATGTATGGGTTTGGTATATGAATTCAAATGGAAACTCTACAAAAGTTTGAAATTCAAACATCGTTTTGGGGCTGGGAGAGAGGAGAGGAGGAACTCCAGAAATACAATAACTGAATACTTACATACCTATTTTTCTGAAAAAGCATATCATGCTTGACCACTCTGTAGGCCATGGAATCTTCTCAAGCTCTTGCAGTTCTACCTACTTCACATTTTTCCCTCCAAGTCCTTCAGTTTCTTCTGAAAATAGCTTTTTTTTTTTTTTTTTTTTTTTTTTTTCTGTACACGGCTAGTCCTGTGGTTAAATAACAAGTAGTACCTTCTCTTTTGACACAAAGTATGCTCTGTTCCTTTGAGTCCCTTGAGCATTTATTTTTTGACAATACTATTTGATGTCTTTGCCTTGTTCTTGGGAAAAGTCAATTTCACCAAATCCCTGTGAAGTAGTAAGAGGAAACTGGTTTTACTCTTTATGTTGCCTTTTTGCTTCTCCTCCTACATGCTGGCTGAGTATACTCAAATACTGACTGATTTTAACTGAATTCCTGATAGTCTATGCACATACTTACATTTGCACCACTTTCACTTTAGCAAAAAAGATCTTTAGAAAGAGCAGAGTAATAACAGTAGAAGTTAAAAACCCAAACCAGAATATCTAAACTGTACATATTTTAAAAGTGTTTAGTATGCAATGAAGATTTAAATATCATATATCATATTTAAGCATAATAGAGCTTACTTTCCTCATTTCCCTTCCCCCATCAAGTTGAAGAAATGCTTATTAGAAGGGAAGCAACCTGTGTAAAACTCTATAATACAGTCAAATGTCATTGCGTGAGCTGGATAAAGAGAACAGACCCATGAGTATACTTACAAGTAAATTGAAGAAAGAACATTGAGCAATTTTAACCAAAGTGGTTATTTTAGATGCCTGAGATCTGTGAAAATTACCATGGGAGGTAATACCACTCCAAATTATGTCTTCTGTCATTCAGAATGTGCTGTTAATTATAGCAGCACCTGTTAGACTGTACTTACTGTTATGTCAGCATTTCAAATGAGCACGCTTTATTTAAATGAATTCTTTCATGGCTGAAAACTATCACCTGATTGTATTTTTAGTGTGCTTTTGACACAAATATTTTGGTTATTTTTATTTGTTAAGCAAAATACATACTTTTCACAAACTCTTTACATTCAGGGCCAGAAGGGCCCTTTGGATCATACAGTCCAGTACTGTGGTCTCTCACCCAAATATTCCTATGTCTAACCTGTAGCTTTGGGGTTTATCTTCTAGAAAATATTTTAAAAGGCACAAAGAACTCACCCAGAGGGTAACCTAAGAGATTACTCAGAAATAATAATTTTTAAAAAACCCAAAATTGCTTAATTTAAAATGTTAGTCTTGTTTGTGGTCTCAATGTGCCTGGGCTCAGCCATTGGATCTTGCAGTTTATTTACTTATGTGCCTGTAGGCTCTTTGCCTACCAACAGTTTTTTTCCACTTGTTTGCATATCCGTATTCAAGCACACTGTGTTTCACAAGGCAGATTTCCAGATGTGAAGCATCATTTCAATTCTCATATCCACTCCCAGGCCCATACCCCCTTTTAAGTTCACTCATGTTACTCCTAAAAGTTGTAGGTCAGAACGTGAGACAGCATCACAGTAATGTTCCAGTTTAGTGATCCTCAAATAGCTACAAGAGTCTTTGTGAGCAATAACCAGAGGAAATCATACTTGTGGATGTATGTTCTCCTGTGTCCTTCCAGTTGCAGAGAATGACAAAGGAAGAAACAGTAAGAGCCATCAGATCAATACCTGTCTCCAGCCTGGTGTCAACAGCAGAATTTTGGGGGTTTTGACCATGGGTCAGTTTAAACAACACCAGGTCTGCTGGCAGAAAATGGGGTACGTCTTAAAGGGGAAAAAGATCTTTGCACAGGAGTTATCAGGGCTCATTGAAAGAGCTTTAAACTAGATTTGCAGGGGAAAAGGAAGAAGCTCAGGCTCACTAGAGATTAGCCTGGGGGCAACACGCTACTGTTTGAGGGACAGTATGCTAGCGAGGTCCTTCGTAGGGGATGGAGAACCATATAGCAGCAAAGATGCAAGAGTTATTGATGTGTTAGAAACTGCAGACATGAGAATGGTCATGTAGGAATTGGTGCTTATTCTTCCAAAAAGGTGATGGCATCACTAGTCCAACTGAAGTGCATCTACACCAATGCACACAGCACGGGTAACAAGCAGGAGGAGCCAGAAGCCATTGTGCAGGTGGAAAACTATGCTATAGTTGCAATCATGGAAAAATGATGGGATGACATAGGTAACTGGAGTGCTGCAAGGGATGGCTATGAACTCTTCAGAAGGGACAGACAAAGAAGGAGAGGCCGTGGGGTAGCTCTGTATGTTAGGGAGTGTTTTGACTGCCTAGAACTTGATGATGATGACAAAAGGATTGTGTGTTTATGGTTAAGAATCAGAGGGAAGGCCAACAAGTCAGATATAACAGTGGAAGTCTGTTATAGACCACCCAATGAAGATGAAGAAGCAGATGAAATATTCTATGAGCAGCTGGTTAAGGCTCACAGTCACTAGTCTTTGTTCTCATTGGAGACTTCGACTTATTGGATGTCTGTTGGAAATACAATGCAGCAGAAAGGAAGCAGTCTAGATTACTGGAGTCTTCCAGTATTACTGTCTCCAGTAATCCAGTCTTCACATTACTTCCTGACACAGCTCGTGAGTGCACACTTAGTAAGTTTGCAGATGACACCAAGTTAGGCAGGAGTGTTGATGTGTTTGAGGATGTGAAGGCTTTGCAGAGGCATCTGGACAAGCCAGACTGATGCGCTGAGGCCAGCCATGTGATATTCAACGAGGAGAAGTGCCAAGTCCTGAAGCTGTGTCATAATAATCCCACACAATGCTACAGGTTTGGTTAAGAGTGGCTGGAAAGCTGCCTGGTGGGAAAGGACCAGGGAGTATTAGTTGACAGCCAGCTAAACATGAGCCAGCAGTGTGCCTACAAGGCCAATAGCACCCTGGCTTATATCAGAAACAGTGTGGCCAGCAGGGCAAGGGAAGTGATTGTCCCTTTGCCCTTAACACTGGTAAAGGCTGTACCTTAAGTGTTGTGTTCAGTTTTGGGCTCCTCACTACAAGAAAGACATTGTGGTTCTGCAGCATGTCCAAAGAAGAGAAACAAAGCTCGTCTAAAGCACAGAACTTAAGAGAAGTAGCTGAGAGAACTGGGGTTCTTTATTCTGGAGAAAAGGAGGCTCTAAGGATGTTACAGAAGGGCTAAGGTTTAATGTTAAGAACTTGGAAGTAGTCATGCATCCTAAGATCAAACAGTTAGTGTTAAGGTACCTTGATCATTTGAAACTAATCTTTGTATACTTGTAAGCAATAACTTCAGGTTCTAACAAAGAAATAGCCCTGGAGGATGAAGGAAAATCAGCTCAAGGCCAGTGATTCTAAACCAAGAAAGAGACAGATGACCTGGCTTAAGACCATATGTGGGGACTACAAAGGAGAACTCTAGCCAACTGAATAGAGGAGTGGGCAAATTTGCAGACCCTGAAGACCACTGAAGACTCCTGCTTCGGGCAATTGGGCACGTGTGAGGGGGATGGCAAACATTATAATTATTATTGGTTAATCTCATTAATATGTGTCTTTTCCAGGAAATTTTTAAATATGTATAGAAGTACTGCATGAAAAGAGCTACCTGAGAGTAGGAAGCTATGCACGTTAGGTGGAACGATCCCCCATGCATCCAGTGCTTCAGTAAGGAATGTCTGCTTCTTAATGCTACATTGGTGTTAAGGACTTTCGTATTCCCAGTTTCAGTGACAGGGAGACCTTATTGTTCTCTATAACTACCAGAAAGGAGACTGTAGTGAGGTGGGTGTTGGTCTCATTTCCCATGTAACAAGTGATAGGACAAGAGGAAATGGCCTCAAGTTACACCAGGGGAGGTTTGGATTGGAAATAAGGAAAAAATTCTTCACATGAAAGATTGTCAAGCACTGGAACAGGCTGCCAAGGGAAGTGGTTGAGTCACCATCCTTGGAGGTATCTAAAAGTCATGTAAATGTGGATCTTAGGAACATGGTTTAGTGGTGCACTTGGCAGTGTAGGTTAGCAGTTGGACTCAATGATCTTAAAGGTCTTTTCCAACCTAAATGATTCTATGATTTGTTGTAGTTTCATATGTTTGTCACTACGACAGTTCCTGAAAGAACCCCTCATTGAACAACTGTGTAAATCACTTCTTAGTTCTGTTCTATATTCCCTTTGTATATATTGAAGATTATAATTTTAAACATGATACACAAATTTTGGTAGCTGTTTAATCTTTAATTATTGAAAAATAAAAAAATTCATTGCTGCTTTTAAGATGTGAATGTGCCATCTTATCTCTTATAACAGATATATTTATTGAATACTACACCGATAATCTCTAACAGTTTTACCTTTTTCTGGCAAGCTTACAGCATTAATAAAGCAAAGATGACACAATGTAAGAATGTATTTTCAGAATTCCACTTTAAAAAGCAACTCTTTATTCCACAGTGCTGAAGAATCTGTAGATGTTGCAAAGCAAGATGTGAAATATTGTGAGTAATTGAATTTCTCATCTAACTTTTATCTTGAAATAGGTTAAAGTAATTTAAGGTGTGATCCTATAATATAAAATATGATTCAAATGTTACTGCATTTCTGTGAAGTAAAATATTTTTTAAGACTTAAGGCTAATTCTTCTAATGTCTCAGACAAAGAGGTAGGTCTTATGAAGAGGAAATTTTTAAGAAGCTTTCTGGAACAAGACTGGATTACAGTTGCAGTTTTGAAACTCATATATAACTTATTTTAAGCACACCAGATGATTGCCTAGTACTAGATCTATTTATCTTGGCACCATGATTAAAAGTTGTGTCCCATTTTGTGTTGCGCTGGTGGGAAAATCACTCATCCCCAAATAAGTAAGTTTTTTTTTTCTTGTTTGATTATGTTTCAGAATGGATGTTCACAGTTATACACATTTATCTTCACTTACATTTTTTTTAATTTGGCTTTATTTTGATGTATTTAACTTTCATTTATTTTTTGCATGAAAACACATTCATGTGTGGACCCATGCAAATGTGACAAAACAAAACACCTAAATACGCAAAGTAGCTTTTTTTGTTGTTGTTGCCTTTTTAGCTTTGTCAGGCCTCAGCACCAGGCCTGACAACTTCTGTTGTATGAGTTCAGGCCCAACAGCACTGCACAGCCACTGGCTTTTGTTTGGCATTTAATGAAGATGATACACATGGTTCTGTCCACTCAATAGCAGACCAGAGGGAGTTTTCTGGAAGATCATCAAGGTGATACTGCTTTATTGGTATGTTATTCCCAATAAATTTGTCACATTATGGAATCTATACTCCAGTTTTATCATCTGTGGAACTGAACAAGATCCACCCCTCGGCATCTGTATGTACTTGTTACTTATTATAGGTACTTACCTCTGAAGAGGCTATCAAGTCTCACATTGTGACTAAATAAACACAAGGGATCTCAGAAAATCTCAATCATTAGCACTTAATCTATATGAGAGTATGCTTGAAGTTAAAATAAAATTTTAGGGAAAAATGCTGCCTGGATCTGGCTGAATGTAAGACAACAAGAGGCCATTTAGTTGGGTAGCTCAAGGATTTGATTTATAGTGTTATCCTCCAATCAAGCAATCAGTTCAGTTCTTGAGCTTCTCCTGAACCCCTCTCTCTTGAATATCTCTTGAGCAGGGTCAGTCCAGAAGCTTGGGTGGTAGCAGTCTGCTCCTGACTGCCATTGCAGGGCTGCCTGTGGTTTCTAGTGTGTTGCTGAGTGGCTGAAGTAACTGTGGAGTGGGACACTCACAGGTATGTGCACCCTTTTGTGCAGGTTCAGTATGTCTTACATTTTTAGCATGTACTTGCCATACTGTGCCTGCTCAGGGCGGTCAGTCTGGCACACAGCCAGACAGGTAACCTTGACCTTTGGGCTCCCATGGACCTGAAAATGCAAAGGTGGTTGCAGCACATCCCTTCCTGCCACTAACCAAGCTATGTTTCTGACCTTACTGGAAAACATGGATACCGCTAATCTAGTATGACACTCCATAAGAATAATAGTTGAGATTTGCTTGGTATTCACATATTGGATCCACCATATTGTGCCTGAAAGGAAGTTAAGTTGTATTTAGGTTAGAACTTATCCATCATGGTCTCACATCTTCATTTTTATCTTCCCTTGTAGTTTGTTCTAATAGTTAATCACATGTGTTTTTATAAAGTGTATATATTTTTTTGTTGTTTTGTTTTAATTCTTCTGTTTGTAACTGCCATTTGCTTCTCTGACACAGAGGCACTGCAATTCCCCTGTGAAATGTAATTTTCTAGTAATCTTTAAGGTTACAGGTTTTTATCCTGCCATATAAAATGAGGTTCTTAAGTAGCTCAATTCAGCCCACCTTTTCTCTTTTGCAACATTCTTTTTGTTGTGTGGAACCTATTAACAGCATTTGAGAGCCAGTCCCACATATGGTCTTGCTCTTATCCACTATCCTGGTTGTATGCCATTAACCTTGTCTCCCACAGTATTACACTTGACTCTGAGTTCAGTGGCTTGTCTGTAATAATCTCCAAGTTCTCTTCAGAATTACAGATTTCCAGGAGGCAATCAGTTCTCCTGTTAGTAAGTTTAGCCTGACTTCCTTCTTAGCATGACTTATGGATCATGTTACTTCAGTAATTAAACAGATAAAAATGTCATCAGTCTTATGAGAAGGCTGCTGAAACCTCTCACATTTAGTTACAATTACTTACTGCTTGTTCCATTTTGAAAAATCTGTCAGTTTAATAATCTTATATATCGCAGCAGTTCCTAAAAGGGCAAACGAAGAACGAGCTCCCCTTTTTGTTAGATGGTGTACAAATACAAACAGTTTTCCCCAAAGGGCTTACTGCAGAAATAGACTGCTACAGGAAGGGATGGAGCAGCACACAAAAAATATTAGTGAGTAAGAGTGAGGAGATTATGCTTGTTACAGATTGTAATTAGAAAAGATGCAGTTTTACAGAAAAAAAGTCTGAGCAAGTTCAGATAAATAAGAGAAAGGAAATGTGACAGAGATTTAAATTTCTTGGGTTTTGGTTTTTTTTTTTTAAATTTCCCAGGATCCGAATACTGTAATTAAAGTTACCCTCAATGGACTATCTGTTTTAAGGAACTTGTGAGGATTTCTTGGACACTAATAATACCGGATTTCTTGGACACTAATAATACCTGATCTGCTAAGGTTACTGATAACCTGCCTCATTAATTTCCCACACATCTAGACTGTATCACTTATCATCAAACTAACAAAGCATCTCCTAAACAAAGTGTATCTGTCTCTGACACATTAAGTAGACTCCCAAAGTCCTCTTCTTTTCTTCTGTTGCTGAAACAGACCTGTTTGCATGCATATACATAGTTTATATGTTATCTGTATGCTATCTTCCTGTCCCCTCTTAGTGTAAGTTCAAAAGCACAGCTCTGAAATTTGTAGATTATTCAACATCCCTTGTTTCTTTGTAGGAACCTGAAAGAAGTGCTAATGATAGCATTTCCATCTTAGATAGTATGCAGATCTGTATTATCATAATCCCTATATCTAACTAAGAAGGGACAAGTTCAGTAAACTTAAATTGCTATAAAATATCTAAATTGTCTGTGCTAATATGTATGAAAAAAATCTATACTGAAATAAAGATTATTTAAATCATTATGACTTCTTGAAGTGAACTAACAAACTGAAAGGGATTTCAAGCATATTCCACTTTTAATGAGGCACAATCTTTAAGTCTTCAAAGGGCTGACATAATCACAAAAGTTTAGGTCTGGAAAGGACCCCTGGAGTGCATGTAGTTCTTTACTTTTAAAAAAGCTACCTGCTTGGGAACCCTCTACAGAAATGTTGATTTTATCCATTCTTAAAATATATATAAGGAAGAGCATAATAATATGCTATTATTACTAGATACTGTGTACACAGAGAGTACTAATTACAATATCCTACTGCTGCCTAGCCTGCTGCATCTCTGTATCTCACAGGAAAAAGAAAGAGGTGCCTACAAGGGCACAGTTATATTCTGTGCCATAGTACTTTCCCAGTCATCATCCAATACCAGGCTTACTTCTGAAATTTTCCAGTTAAATATTTCAGGGGAGTGTTTTCTTTATAAAGCTAATGAGATATGAACACGTTTGTGGAGACAGTTTTCTTTGTTATCCAGAATTTGCTGTTATCTGAATAGCCATGTGTAGATCATCGTGGAATATTTTATTCATATTGCTGCTTTAATAATTGGTGCCTCAAAAAATTAGTTTTGTCTTCAAACCAGCTGAAGTAAAACTCAGGAAAGCCGTTATACCCCAAACTGTATAATCTGTGTCATAATGTGACAATGCTTCCCATGCTGCAAAACCAAGACTGACTAAGAATGTCTCTCTGATCCACAAAAGTTATGATACAGTCCCATTGCCTATTCAGGTGAAGAAAAAGGTCAAGATTGTTAAAGATGGTAAGCACTTACTGATTTTCTTATTAATTAGTTCATGAAGATAAACAAACTCCACAGGGCTATTTTATTGTGTGGTGATTGTGTTTGGTAAGCAAGAGAACAATGGGATTAGAACATAAAAGACTGGATATTATGTGCTGGAAATTAACTTCACTGCAAAATATTCAACTTGGGTAGGAGCTTTTTCTAAGATTTACATTCAATCTCATACAGACAGGTTAAAGTTATAATCTTCCACTGCATTATTTATGAATCCTCAGCATAGCTAGTGTTCAGTGTTGACCTCTCTTGCCCAGTTTATGTGGGAGATGTGAGTAGGTGGTGAGGATGAAGGTACAGCTAATAGAGAGACTTCCAGATTGTCATTCACCTAGCTTTTACTTAGCTGATCCTAGGTTGCAGGGTGGGGTAGTAAGATGAGGTAGCCTCCGTTACCCTAGTCCAAGATGGCATCTTTGACTAGTCCAGTTTAAAGAGGCAGATCCTCTTGCTATCTTCAGAGAATGTTCTGGGGAAACATTATAGCAGCTTTCAAGTACCTAATAGGGGCCTACAAGACAGTTGGAAAAGGACTTTTTACAAGGGCCTGTAGTGATAGGACAAGGGATAATGGCTTTAAACTGAAAGACAGTGGATTTAGATCAGATATAAAGAATAAATTCTTTACTGTGAGAGTGGTGAGGCACTGGAACAGGTTGCTCAGAGAAGCTGTGGATGTCCCATCCCTGGAAGTGCTCAAGGCCAGGCTGGATGGGGTTTTGAGCAACTTGGTCTAGTGGAAGGTGTCCCTGCCCATGGCAGGGGAGGTGGAACTAGGTGATCTGTAAGGTCCCTTCCAACCCAAACCATTCTATGAATCTATGATTCAATTTTATATATCCCCACCAGCTGTGCCTATATTTCTTCAAAGACATTGCAATGAAAGCATCAGGATCAAGAAAAACATCAAGGCCAAAATTTCCTATTTGATTGTTCTGTTCAACCTCTTCCCTCCTCTGTGTAAAGAGCAGAACAAGGCTTAAGCAGCAGTAGAAGATGCAATAGCACCCTTTCACCAGATTTTTGCTTCTGCTCAAAGCATCACTTCTAAAAAGAAAAAAATTTCAAAAGGCAATTATCACAGAAAAAAATTGCAAACCTTCTGAGCCTTGCTTAGCAGTTCACTATTATTTGGTGATAGAACCATGTAACTAACTTTGTGCAGAGCTATTTTATCATGGTTACTATAACAAAGGTTGTTGAAGATGTAATACATATTTTAAGAGATAATTTTGAAGTGAGTTTGTATCCTTACAAAAGTGCTGCTTTTCCAGGAAGGTCTTGAACTTTGCATTGCTAGAGAGTATTCTAGGGGAAATATTTAGCATATTTGTTCCAGTTTTATATTATTCATTAGTCATTTGCTATAGGCAAATATCTGAGACAGATATAGCTAGATGGATCTTTCTCAATGCAGTATGGTTACTCTTATTTATCTTTGAAAGTTTGAGGGGTTTTTGTTTTGTTTTGTTTTTTTAATTATTAAACTTTCTATAGTTCATAACCCCTGTCCACTTTCACCAACCTTGTAAAGAGTGGCATGTCCTGAGAAACAAGTAAATGAAATTACATGAAAATATGTGGTACTTCAGTTAATCTGCTGCTGTATAGTTTACTTTTGTCTACAACTAACTGCTTCTGTCCCTGTTTGCAGTATTTATTACGTTTCAAATGTTGATTATAAACATAAGCTATATGTACTCAGAAATGTTCAGTATTATTTAACTTAAAAAGGATTATAAGCTTCTAGATAACTTCTAAACTTGAAAGAAAATTTTAACATGAACGCTTTTCATCAACAGATGTTTGTTTTTACAATGTATTATTCCTCTTTCCACAAGAAATATGACTGCTTTACAGGAAATAATTATCTGGAATTTCTACTAAATTCCATTTTTTAATTGTTTGGTTTTCTTTCTTTTTCAGTTAGAAATCTGTTTGCAAAACACCCTTCAAGAATAAATTATATTTGTTTTGTCACCCTACTTCTAGGCTGTGAAATCTAAAGTAAATAAATCAAATCATAACATTTCTCCAAAATATTTTTTTTTCTTTCCCCTTGGTGGCTCATTTAAAAATAATTTTTACCACCGGTTAACTAGAAGTAACTTGAATACTGTAATGTCATTGTGATTCAAATACTTATTCAAAAGGACTGATAAAAGCCCATGAAAATTTCTTTTTAAACAGCTTCTCCTTTACAGCTCTCCCTTACTTAGAGGTGAACAACCGAGTTTTTGTTATTATATGAACAAGAATAAGTAAAAGAACAAAATTATATCTGCTGACACTTATAGACAGAGTATTTTACTTTTTGTACTTTTTAAAAAAGCCCTGCAGAACATTGTGTTTCATTTTGGAGCAGAATAATAGAACAGAAACTAGTCAATTCACTGTAGCAGAGCATGATCAGCAGTGTCTAAAGGTGCATGTTAGAAGGAAATAGGTAGGGCTATTTCTATTATGAGAAGTAGGATTTCATGCTGTGCCAATATCCCCCAAAACAGAAAGTTCTTGCTTCTCGAATTTGCTGTGCAAGTCGAAAGCCATGACTTTGTTAATCTTCCTTAGGCAGGTAACACTAGTCATATCTAATCATCACCTCTGTTTTCTACTTTAATAGTCACATTATTCCACCGTTTACTAGATCTCCTTTTGAATTATAGCAGTATGAATGTCAATAGATTCAGGGTTTTTTTCTAGGGCTTTTAGGATACTCAGTCCTCCTCATCTTCTCTTCAGGAAGGGAACAAACAGATAGCTTCAGAAATTCCCATGGACTGGAGTCAAGAAGTTGTGAACAACACTGTGATCTTACTAAGACTTACTGCTGTGCTTAAAGGCACTGAGCTTAGTGTGGCAACTGATGTGTTTGAAATTAAACATGTGTACAAGCCTTTGCAGCAGTAAACTTTTAAATTAGGGCAGAATGTTGAAATTAAAGGAGGATGAGATTGGTATGCTTGTTTTATTTCAAGAAAAATACCCCCCAATCTTTTCTTCTCCCGATTAATAACTGTACAAAGAATAATTCCAATATTGGTCTCCCTGTATTTCTTTCCATGATGCACCTTCATCATTACCATATTACATACTAATAAATCATGGAAATTGCTTATTGTGATAATATATGCAGCTTTGCAAACTCATTTTGGAATAACAGTTTACAAAAAAGGAAAAACCTGTTGTTTGTTTGGATTGGCTGCTGAATGCTTGGAAGCCTTTTATAACCAGAAAAAATTACAATGACACTCACTAGGGAGGGTTTATGAAAGGTGATCATGTACGATAATTTTTACGCAGGGAAATACTGAAAGAAGTTTATAAAAAAGAGCAACAGACCACAATGTGTAATTCTCTTAAGCAATAATAAATTGCCCATATAGAATTAATGATCTCCAGACATTTCTTTTAAAAGACTTGAAAAGAACTAATTAATGTAGCACATTTCAAGCTAAGCAAATTGCAATGATAAATGGGATTACTGGAAGCTATAAATGCAATTCATATCTGAAGGGAAAGAGCAAAACATCACTCAGAACATTAAGGAATGCAATTAAGCAAAACATTTGGAAGTACTTAATTACATCTGCAGAGGATAGTTAAGTGAGATCTGGTGCCTTGCATTAGTAGCAATATCAAACCTTCAGAAGATTGCTTAAGCATAAAGTAAGTAGACCATTTGCTGTCAGGATAATATCTGATTTGATATGCAAGAAAAATATTCCTTTATTGATAAATTGTGCAAACATCTGAAAAATAAACAGTTCCTCAGTAACGGCAAAGTTTGACTTACAGGAATAAAAGACAGATAGGTAATAAGTACACATTTCCTTGTTGGTTCAAATGTCTTGTGATATAATGAATGTATGCTAAAATCAAAAATAGTCAAGAAAATGGGGTGGACTGTAAATCAACTGGAGCTTATTTCTGCAAATTGCAAAACTATATGGTCCTAATTAAACAAAAGCCCTACAAACATATGCTTCCATCAATTTCACTTCCCTTGTTATAACATTCTTAATTAGACTTTGAACCCAAGACTGGTCTAACAGAAGAAACTTCTAAAGACAGGTGTTAAATCATGCACTCTCCCTTTCATGGAAACGTAAAAGCTATCTTTGTGACAGAAGCGAGTGAACAAGCCTTGCGGATGCTCATGCAGTTCAGGACAAGCATCCTCTGGTGCAGAAAGGCAGTACCAAGCGTGCATATCAACTGGGAGAGCTCTGTTCTTTTTGCATCTCTGCTGCTTTTGGGGAGTGGGCCTTGGAGAGATGCACCAGTTTAACCACACCTCCATTTTCTCCTGTAAGAAGGTATTTTGATCTCTCTCTAGAGGATCTCAGGAGTGAAGTAGCAAGTATGTGAAGGACAAAGCAAGCTCACAAAGTTGTTTGATTATTCTTGCCTGCCTTAAGTTTACTCCTAACGATTTGATTGGCTATAGGACCTTGTTCCCTGCTCCACTCTTCTTCTTGACCTGTTTTCTGATGACACTTTTCTGAGTGTTCATGCTTGGAGATGTCAAAACTGAGGTCATGGTATTACCAGACATCTATAGAATCACAAGTCTAGATTCACTGCTTAGAAACTGGATTGTCAAATACAAGGGCCAGAAACACTGAATTGTGTCCATTCAACTTTCTAAAATAGTAAAGCTTCACTTAAAACCAATGTCTATTCAAAACTTTGCTGACACATTGTCCTGGTTTCAGCTGGGATAGAATTAATTTTCTTCTTAATAAATGGTGCAGTGCTGTGTTTTGGCTTTGGTGTGAGAACAATGTTGATAACACACTGATGCTTTTAGTTGTTGCTGGGTGATGTTTATATAAGTCAAGGATCTTGATGTCATTAAACCATGAGACACATTTCAAATAACAAATATATATGGCTGTATATTCTATAGCTGTCTTCTAGTTAATAATGATATGGGTAGAATATTATTCAGTGATAAACAAAATCACAAATAGGGGTGTTGCCCTCTTTCCCTGCAAACCAAAAATTCATCTATAATTGTTTTTATTGTACTACCAAGCAAGTTGGGCAGCTACCAGTGAGTGTTTTAACATTTAATGTTTACATTTCCATAGCTTTCAGTGCACAATTGTTTTAATGTCTTTTGGCAAATATCTAACTGCTTTTATGGGTCTTTCCCATTGATCACACGGATAACATTGCCATTTTTAGTGTTGATGTTAGGACAAAGAAATGCTGAATAAGTGATGAAACCTTTGTTTAATGTAATATATACATGTGTTTCTATTTAATTTTAATTCTTCGTCATGGAAATTGTTGTGACTTGTGCTTATATTGCATTTTATACTGTGTTGTAAATGCTAAAATTAAATACGTAAAATAAAAGGGAAACTAATTGAAAAACTGAGATATCTCAGAAATACAGCTGATGAAATAACATTGCAAAACTAAAGAGTATTTAAAAGAGTAATAAATATTAAAGAAAAAAGCCAAAACCTGCACAAACAGAGAAAACTAATTTTAAAGTTGAAAATATTAGTGTTAGATTAAAACAACTGAGGGTAGGAAAAATGTTTCTGTATTTATCTGTGTATGTGTAGGTTGTTGCTGTTCTTAGCTCAAAGACAGCTTCCATGGGAGTAGTTTGTCAGGAATGACTAAAGTTATGTAAAAAGTTACTTTTTCTTACTGTAATACAATAATTTAGCGAGGAATTTGAATGAGATTTTGTAATCCAGAAATGAAAGGAGAAAGCAGCTTGGCTTTCTTTTGTTTTCCCAAGCAGCTTATTTTGCTGACCATAAAGTCCTTCTTTGTGACATGTGACTAACCCTTGGATGCCATGTAAATGTATCTACCCTTTTGAGACCCTTTTATGCCTCCTGACTGCTTTAATCTTATTTCTTAGATCGCTTCTCACTGCAGTAACCTCTTAGAGATGAGGGCTTAAGATACTGCAGCACCTTGTTAACATTGCCTGTTCTTTCTCCTGTGCTTCAGAATTTCAGGTGCACTGTGCTGGATAGCTGATCTGGAGCACACAGAACTAAAAGACCACACTTCTTTTCTGAGTCATTTTTAAGCCTGTCCAATTCCCCACTCTGTTCCGAAGTAGGCAGTCTGTGATTTGCAGGGAGTGGAGAAAAACTGCAGTGCTTTACAGAAGCTTCTCTGACAGATCTTGGATACTGGGCTTTCAGCGGCTTTGCAGCTCTGCCCCCTGTAGTTCTTACCATTTCCCCTTTACAGGAAAACTTGTGATAAGGTCAACAAGAAGCTTGTCTATGAGTACCGGTGGCTACAGAAACCTCTAGACAGCTACAGAAGTAGATACAGGAAGCTCTGGATCAGTAGCAATGAAAAAGTGCTTTTTAACGGGGAAAAAAAAAATCCCCACACCACCCTACGCGTTCTCCAAGAAAAAGGGAGAAGGTATTGCTTTCAGTAGCTCATTTTGGCTAGATATTAAATGTGATTTTTTAGATAACTTTCCCTAAAATAAATTATTAAAATTCTCCTTCTGCTACAAACAAAGTCTGGCCTAACAGTGGAGGAACATTCCTCACTTTTGTTGGAAGGTGACAGATTTAGAAAGGAATAAAATTAAATGCTGTTAAAATTGTAAGATGTTTACTATCCAGACTTCCAGATGTTAGAGGCTCTATCCTAGGATCAGTCTTAGCAACAAATGAGATTATTCTGCATTTTTCCCCCTTTTCTTTTTAGAAAAGCTATTTGCTGGTTCTATACGTGAGTAATATCTCCTGTTTGCTAAAACACACTTCTTCAGGTATGACTGGAAGTTTACACAAAAAGCTGAGAATGCAAAGGTTTGGCCACTTCCAGGAATGGTTAACTGAAAAAAAAGAGGTAAAATCTCAGAAATACTATGTTGGCAGTGACAAGCTGCTTCAACTGTGTTGAGACAATCAAAGGAATACAACCGGCTGGCCGCACCTTTAGAAGCTCAGACAGTTTTTGTAAGCATTGCAAGTCATAGAATCATGGAATGGTTTGAGTTGGAAGGCACCTTAAAGATCAGCTAGTTCCAACCTCCCTGCCATGGGCAGGGGCACCTTCCACTAGACCAGGTTGCCAGAGTTGTTTGTTGTTTACACATTAAAGACCATGTGTCCTAATTTTCAGGGCAATTCTGAATGTAGTGTGAGGGATCAAACTGGGACAGGATTGCAAGGTGCAATGTAGCACTAGTTAGGTATGTCTGAACTAATTAAGGTTGGGTGGGATCTTTGTTGATGTATGTAACTCTGGTCGTGAATGTGGCAAAACTTCCATGTTAATTAGTCCTGCTCAAACTGACATTTGTTTTACTCTACTGTAGTGACTTAACTTTTCTCTGACCTTCATATTTGGGGTAATGACATATTTGCACCTTTTTTCTCCCACTTCTAAAAAAGAGTAATAGAAAAGTGTGGTGTAAAACTTCAAGGAGTTTTGACATAATCTGCAAAGCCTAGATAATCAAGGCTTTTCCTGAGGCTATATAAGTAGGTTAAGTTCAAAATGCTACTATGTGACTACTGCTACAGCAGATATTACAGTAATTAAAACACTTGAATGAGTACTGCTGTGAATGCATTTCATAGGGCCCACAAAGTGCTAAATGCACACAAGTAACTATGAAAACTATGCATTTGTTTTTGTCTGATTCGATATAGGGCTCTCTGGACTTATTTGGAACCAGACAAAAACAGATAGTTGCACTTTTTATTTCACTGTATGTAATACCAGCAGATGGGAGTCAAGTTGATGATTCGTTTTAATGATTTAGTTTGCTAATTTGTCCCAGATTTGCTCATGCCCTTAACTTTCGTTCATGGTTTGGAGAACACACAAGTATTTTCCCTTTGTGCAATAAAGAGTGCAGTGGGTGGTAGTTGGGTCAGCCTGATATTTCTCTGAATTTTGTCTTTAATACCAGCTGTCGCTAGCAGAGAATTCATTCGTTCTTGTAGTCACATTTCTAGAACTGGATTTTAGTTGTCTGCTTTGTCTAATTGGCTTTATAATTCAGACCTAGTAGCATATTAGTGTTTCAGTTTCCCATTTAAAATCATGGCAAAACACACATAACTATAATGGGCTGAAAGTTTTATGTTTTAACAATTATATTTTGTAATGCCTAACTAACAATTATCATTCTCTAAAAAGAGATCATTTATATGGGAAGAAATTGCTAATGTTAAATTGGGTATTTTCCCATACGGGAAACAGACCTTTGAAATTCATCATTTCATCCAAAGCCTCAAACTGGTATTCTGTCTGGTTCTCCTTTGTGGCCACCCCTTTCTTCCTCATTATGTTCTGTTTCCTTCCACTCCATTCATTCAGTGGCTGTCAGTCTTTCTTGTCTTCTGCTTTCCCTCCTGTTGCCCCTTTCTGCTGTCCCCATCCTTCACTGTCTAATCCAAGCTGCTGCTTCTTGATCGGACTGTATGTAACTCTGCACCAATCTCTAGCTCCACTTTGATAGATACTCTACTCTCCTTGCTCTATAATTATACCTGTTCTCTTTCTTCAATGAGTACATCTTTCTTCACTCAGTGTCTAGTTTTTCCTGAGCAGGTAGTTAGTATTATATATACTGAAGTACTTGAGTCCAGCCTGATTTTGAAGTAAGTACAGACGTCTTCCACATTCCACGAGATATTCCTACACAAAAAAGCCACTATCCAGTTAATGCACTGAGGTTTTTCCCCCTTTGTTTGTTCTTTCTTCATCACATGAGACTTAAAAGCTCTTTGGAAAAGGAACCTCTTCTCTTGAGACTGCTTTCTTAGCACTGTGTGCATTTGCAGTGCTAAGAAATGAATGCGTAAATAACTAATGAGGCTTATCTTTCTGAAATTAAGTTAATATTGTAAAAGGTTGCACACAGGAGGTAAAGTATAAATACATATATGTTTTGAGCTGCAGTGTGCCTTAGCATTAAGGGAAGAACATCTTCTTGAGTAATTGTTAACCTCTGCAGATAAACCCTTATGGATTTGAGTACGCACTTGTATCTCCATTCAAAATCAAACCCAAAGAAACTTGTCAAGCTGAAGTATATGACCTGGAAAACAAAGGCAAACACCAATAACCATTTTTTAAAAAACTTTAGTCCACATCAAATGTATCAGACTGGCAGATGAACAGTGAGATTTCCTATCTAAGTCTTTGGTCTGGCACAAGCAGGTCAATTCTTTGGCAAGAAAAAATTGTGATGACTAGTAGACCAATGTTCCCTGTGCTAAGTATAACATTTTAACAGTGATGTGTCTGCTCACTCAGTAGAAAATCTGAGGCAACCACATCACCACCAGTTAAGTAAGTACACAGGTTTGGTTTTAAACAGGAAGGTGTGATACAGAACTGCTTTCACATGCTCAATGGACAAGGCATGACAAAGTAGCAATAAATATATGTTTTCTCCGTAACACATCTTTTAGCAATTTTTCTTGATACCAAATGACATATTCAGGGTGTCAACAGCTCTGCCTGGTGCTGTCATGAAAAGGATGAAGGTTATTTCACATGCTGTGAGAGGATGCTTTTTATTTTTTCAAATCAGTGTCTTTTATAAAAATGAATCAGAATTAAATGGACAAAACAAAACACCATGTAAAGAGCAAGAGCTAGATATTAATTATATTTCACACCACTTCATAAAGATGATCTTTTGTGTATTTTGAATAAGAAAGCAGCATATTTGCAATTATGTTTTGGTTTAGAATTCCTTTCAGGGAGCTCTGCTTGAAACAATGGCATTTATTGAAAGTTAAAAATTTTGTAAGGATGTTCTTAGTATGAGTGATTATCATAAGCTTTTTTTTTTTTTTTTTAAGTGCTATGAATCAGATCTTTGCCACTTTTACCCTGTTGTCAGCCTGAAATAACAAATTAAGATTATTTTCTCTCACCTTATTGTAGCTGTGTATGAATGTTTCACTGGCATATGCTGCAAATCTGATTTATTTTGGCTGATAATACTTTTTACTTGTTTAGTACTTCAGTTTATTTAATACTTTTTAAACACAGTTTCTTCCATGTTTTATTCCTTCCTTTCTTCTTTCCTTTTATAATTTTTTGGGGGGGGAAAAAAGAAAAAAAGAAAAAAAAGAAGAAAATCCTGTGTTGAGTTACTGGGTTATTTCTGTCTTTCTAGTGGTCTGTTTCTGCCCACATTAAAGTTATTGGAAAAGCAGCAATTGATTTCAGATGCACAAGATGTGACATTGATGCTGAACTTGTCCTGAAGGTTGTCTGACTCCTTGTCTGCTGCTGCCAGGGCTGAGCCTAACTAAACAATCAAGCACCTCATTTTGTTGTTGGCTCTTGGTCTGTACTGTTGGTGTTTTGCAACTCTTTCACAGATGAGTGGAATGCACCTTACTTAAAAGAGAGAAACAGAAACATGGTTTATTGAAGTAAAATAATAATAATTTCAGTAAATTCAATGGAGTTTAACGAAGTTTAACAGTGGTCTACTGAGGTTCAGTAAGTTTGGGGCAAGGTTCACCTTGTTGATTACTGCATGGAAGAAACATACAAAGGGAAATTGAGTTAGGATCAAGTTAGAATGATTCATACAGAGACCGAAGACACAAAGGGAAAGGAAGACCCTTCCATTGAGTCACAAGATTCCGAGTGGACCCCCTTGCTTTCTAAACCCCTGATGGAGCTTAGGTGCAGCCAAGTCCAATCTTAGTCTCAGACTTGCGGTTTTTGTCTAATGGAATTATCCATAAAAAGTTTATAATAATTACTGTAGAGTAGCTACATGGATTAGTGATGTTTCATTAGTATTCATTCAGGGTAAGGGATCTCAAACCTTGAGAGGAGTCCCTGCTCAAGGGGAGAGTCACCTGGTGTGCAGTTCTTCTGCAGTTCAGGAAGGGCTCAAACTGGGCTCATCCTGAAGCTAACATTTATAGAATGAAGTAGCTGGCTACTTGTTAACACTGTAGACAAGATGGATTTCTTTGTTTTAGCTCTGGTATCTTGTCCTGTATGTTGGTTATCTTGCATGTTTGAGCTTTGAAATCACCTTTTGAAATATTTTTCCAAGGCAACTTCCCTGCCTTGTGCGTTAGCCAGGAGCTTTCCAGCTGGCAGGTTCACCACAGGGCGTGAGGCCTGTTGCTCCTTACCCTGAACCAAAGTACAGTTAGGGAGCAAGTTTCCATCACAAATTCTCACTGCATTCATGGGCTAAGAGAGTTGGAGTGATTAATTGCTGGATTGCCTTGGCATCCTGTGGGTCATGCCACTATTCCCATCATGGGAGGTACCAACAGGAAAAGTGAAACTCAAGGAAAAGGTGGCTAATTGAGCAATACTAGACTAACAAATGGGGCCTGGTGCATCTGGTTGGTTGTTCAATAACTGCTGAGAGGTCTACTCTGAAATTATGAGCTTCAGGTTTGAAGAATATTTCTGTGGTGTATGCAGTTACTGCAGTGACTGTTCAGTGGCCTGTTCAGGGGAACAGATATGAAGACTGCTTTCTCAGTATTCTGAGATCTACTTTTTTCACATACATGGTCCTAAGTTAGAAAATGTGTTTTTAATTTTTATAACTTCTAAAATCCTGTTTTGCTTTCTGTTTGGCAAATACTTATTCTCTTGTGCAGGACATATCACACCACCTGTACTTTAAGTTCAGAACAACAATGACACTCATATTTCTGTTGGCATTTTAGATCGATTTAATTAATATTTTTATAGGAGCAATCACTAACATTTTATGAGCTGGATTCCCTCATCTCTTGAACCTATTTTGGCTTCATTTCATACTGGAACACCTAAGTGGGAAATGTTACAAAACACTAATGTTCAGTTTGGGTTTAAGGGCAAAATGAACTGCTGAATTGCTGGAATAGCACAGAGCTCCATTTGAAGGAGAAGAAATGGCAGGAATCCCTTAGCCCCAAGTCCAAGATGCTAAGCTAACACTGAATAATAATTATTCTATAAGTGTTATTCTGTTTGCTGTCATGCTGGCTAATATTGTCTTAGTGATAGGACAGTCCCTCAACTACCTGTATCTGGTTTATTTTATATTTAGATTGTAAGCAAATAGGGGCAGGCCTCTGTGGTCTAGTTGCATTCCTAGCAAAACGGGGGTTGAAGTCAGGTGCTGAAGTGCTATCCCAGGTCAAAATTTTAATTGCAATAAATGATCCATCAGATCATTTGAGGAGTTGCCTAGGGAAGCAGTATATTTTAATGCCACGCCTGGATTAGCTGTTCTCAATAGCCCTCCAAAGACTAATTTCATCCTGCCTGCAATAGCACTTTTGACAACTGCAGACACAAGGGCATAGATTTCCAGCAATAATAGGAACATGCATGTTAGTGTCTTTTTTAGACACAATATCTTGCATTATATGGAAAATGCAATAGAGTAGATATTTCGTTCAGATTCTACAGTCTCTATTCTTCACATGAGTGTTTTCCAGTGTAAGATGTCCCATTAATTTAAAAAAAGCAATAATTGTCAGTAATCCTATTATTAAAGAATGGTACTAAGGATGTAACCCAGATGAAATACTTAGTTTCCTGTATCAAAATACAGGACGAACGAGACAGAAATATGTATCGAAGTGCAGCCTTGCTATATTCTTAATGTTTTTATGACCCAAATAATGTATTTTTTTTAAGATTTCAGTTCACAGATATGTGTATTTATAGCTACTTTCTCTTAAATGTTCTTCTTTATCAATACTATATTTCAGTGCCAGCTCTTTCAGCTCTTTGGGTCTTGATTTACTTCTGATGGATGATCTGATGTATGTGTTGAACAATATGTCTTTCCTTGCCACACTTGAGAGAAGCATCTTATTAAGGCAAAATCTTATTTTTTCAAATTTTGGATTTAAAAAATAATTTAACTTGTTAAACTCTTGCAAAATTAAACTAAAAAATACCTGTTCAAGGTTTATCTACTCAAGGTTTAAGTCCTTCCTCTTACATTTTGTAGGAAATTTAGAGAAGTACTGGGGGTTTTCTCAGCTGCATTGAGTTTTGCAGGAAATGTCTCTTGCAATCTGTTTTACCTGTCTCCTGATACTCTTTGAAGTAGCAGGAAGCCTATGTGCATAGAAAAGTGCACAGACTGAGGCATACAGGAAAACAGTGCTGTCTGTTTTATCTGTTGGAAAAATCACATAGAATGGAGCATTATGTCATTTAATGTGCATGGGTTTAAGGCACTTTCTTGGCTCCAGCTGGCTAGGACAAATGTTCTCTTTCAAAGTCCTCTTATCTAAGAAACCTCAAGGGGATTAGATGGAACAGCAAAGAAAGGCAAATGCAATATATGACCTTGTTTCTATTGAAAATGTTGTGGACTGAAAATCAATGTAGTTTCTGCAGCATTACTTCATGTGCAAATTTCAGATAATTTTTTAGCTCGAAAAAAAGTTGCTAAGTAATAGGTGTGATTGTTGATGATACTGGGGCAAATTGCTGATTCATAAACATTGACAAGCAATTGAAAATTTCAGAAGCCAAGCTCTTTAATCTTCTTCACCGGAGTTGTCATCTTGAAATGTAACTTTTTAATGCTACACCTTTGACAGACCATGTAGTGTCAGAAGTAAATGCATCAATGCAAATAATAAGGAACAGCATACATTTTTTAAAAAAAGTTAAAACTTTTGCACAGTAAAGAGAAAATTCTGAGTCTATAATAATATTAAGAAAAAAGAAGTTCACGGAGGAAAAAGACAACTTTTTTCTAATGGTCTGATGAGGTCTAACGAATTCCCTAGATGGATATTTACAGCTTACGATAACAATCTTGATTACTTGCCAGCAAGTAATGATGTAAATGGAAATCTACTAGTTTTTCTGCATATTCTTATGACAGTAAAAAGATGTAAAGCTATGTTTATGCAGGTTGAAGGAACATACCTATTCCAAGATCTAGAATTGTGAAATCCAGAAGCAAGCTCAAAAGATACACTATAAATATTTTCTTGGTTTTATTTAATCTTTTAGCACTGTTGTTAATGCCTAGCATAAATATATCAATTTACTTGTCATTAACATCTTTATAGACTTCCTCTGGGAAGTTAGCTGTTTCCTCAGGAGAGTAAATACTAGTACCAGAACTGGACTAAATGGCCATTGCTTTTATAGCTGTTCACAGTCTGCCAATTACAATCTTCCTCATAAACAATTTTTTTTCCACGACTTGCTCAATAGATTCCATAAAGTATGATTTAAAAAAAAACACAAACAACCCAAGACACCAGCATTGCAGCTAGGCAAATAATCATTCTCCTCTTCCATCTCCATCTCATGATTATAGTTTGAGCATTTGCTGTATGTATTGAAGTATGTTTAAGTTATTTTTATGAGATAACCCTTCCACATACATTTGTGTCCCAAATTAATACTGGTACAAGACAGTGCTCCAACCAGTTACCATTGTGACTGATATACAGGTCGGCTGTCAAATGGACCACAGGACATAAGATAAGGATGTTGGTATGAGTGGCTGTACTAAACATAATTTTGAAAGTGTGCTATCCATGTTAAATCAGATGTCCTGCCATTCACCAGAGGGTGGGATTAGATCTAGGATACTTGACAATGGATGAAGGCAATCACAAGCTGTCTCCAGATGGAAGGTCCGGAGGCATTACCTAAGGTATGCATAAGTTTGGTAGGAAGTCTGTACGTAGTGGCCTTATTGTCTTATTTCCCATGTTTCAGCTTAGAGCTTCTCTCAGGAGTGCAGAACAACAGTCTTGTCATTTTTCTTACTGTACTGTGAATTCATTGCAAATAACAGCATTGCAGGAACTGTAAAATCAATTATGTCCCTTTCAATCAGTAGAAAAATAAAGTCCACTGGAAGAAGTGTATATCCTACCAAGTTTATTCTTGTGTTTTCAGCCTGCCTAACTAGGTCAAAAATAATGTCATCACACAGTCTTCAGAGGACCACAGAAGGTAGCAGGATCCTCTGGAGGTCTCATCCAAATTCCTTGTCAGCTTTCTAAAAGTAGGTCAGCTCAGCTGTGGCTTCATCCTTCCAAGTCTTGAAAACCTCTAAGATGGACATTCTTCACCTCTGAACCTGGTTCAATGCTATGCTGAGCTCCTAGTAAAAAAGTTTTTACTTATGTCCTATCTTAACATCCCAATGTAGTGTTTGTGGCAGTTACTACTTGCACAACTGAGCTGGGAAAGCAAGCTGTCATGAGCATGCTCTGTGGTGGACGAATTTTCCATATTCTGTGGTCTGTGGACTGTCAACTGAGAATCTCTGCTCTGAGTCAGGAGGGATGCTGTGCTGAACAGAAATGCAAGCTGCAACATCCAAATAGGTGGATTAACATTCCTCAGAAATGAGGATGAAGTCTGGAGAAGCTCACCAGGAATATAGGCTGAATGATTAGCAGTGGATTTCCTTACAATGTGTCCTGCGGCCCCACTGGTATTTCTGGAGTGTCATGTAAAGATTAGATAAAAATATTATTTTCTTTCTAACCAAAGAATGCATCATGAGTTTTCCCCAAACCATATTTTCATATCTACAATGCACAAATTCTTAAGCTGGGAGAGTGAAAAGCACAAATGCAATGTGATTACATGGCTGGGACTTAGTGAGAGTCAGTGACGTGATTACATCTTTGCATAGACAAATTTAGATTTCATATTAATGGGGATCAATTTAAAGTGTCTTGTAGGACACTTGTGCCATGTTTCATAGGACTCACGTGCTTTAGACTATCTTAGAATCAATGGGGGAGATGACATGTTTGTTCATAATTGCCATATGCTTATTTTACAGAGCAAGATTTAGTTTAGCTAGTATTGTAAAGCCATACTAATTTGAAAAAAGAATCTGGTTTTTTTGTAAGTATATGTGAAAACACACACATATGCATATACAGAAAGTCAGCTGTTATTAACTAAACTTCATTTTCCACATTTATTGTACATACCTGGTGTTTAATTTAGAAACATCTATATATACACACATATATTTGTAATATGTTTCTTCATCTGACTGACCATCTGTCTGCCATTTGACTTTAGTATTCTATCATTTACTAAGGTTGACTGGTAATAGCGGTGTCTTTTTAGTTTTTCCCCATGGCAAATCTGTAAACTGAATGCCCTTTAATCTAAAAATTACTTGTAAAGTTTACATGAGAAACTATGCTACCTTGGTTTTATAGATATATTTTTGACTGTGTTCAGGACTTAGTATTCTTCTAAATGGACTGTGCTGTTCCGTAAGTGTGTGTTTATTATATAGCTGACTATTACCTTGGCAGCTAAGGAAGCTTTCCCTTTTGTCCTTTTATGGGAGCTAGAGCAATACCAGAAACACTTCTCACTTCATTAAATCTAGATACACCTTAATGGTTTTTAAAGCCATGCCCCTAGTAATAGTAATAATATTGCAGCGCATTTTATACTTCGTTGCTAGTTAACTGTAGAATGAATCTACTGCTGTTAGTTCTATGTAAAATTACATTTTTAAATGTACATGTAGTTTTATTTTTTAGATAAATGCTCTGATAAAATTTAATAATTCATATTAAATAGTGTCAGAAGCACACAAAACAGATCAGCCTACTGACAATAATGTGGTTTGGGGATTTCTTTTTCTTGGTTCCTTCCTCAGAAAAGGAATGGAGAGAAATCATATTCTGTTTGCTGAAACTACCATAAATTACAAAAGTATAATATTGATAGGAAAAAGGCCGTGTATTAAATAATTTTCTGATTTAAAAAAAAAGAAAATAGCCATATTACCTAATTGGGTTTTTAATGACAGAACCCCCTTTTTTTTTCTTCTGCTGATTATTTTACTATTTATCTATGCTGCTTTTACAAAATGACATAGCAAACACTATTAGAAAAACAACTTTCTTTAATGTTATTCCATCAAATTAGTTGTTTCTTTAGGTTTAGAAGTTGAAGATTACCAGAAAAGTGCATATATTATATGTGAAAGTACCACGTAATATCCACAGGACACAGTAAAAAAAAATAAAAATCTGCTTGGAACCCCATGGATTAAGAGGAAATAATGAATGCATCCTGTTTACAACAAATGCCTTGCAGAAGAGTATTGTGGGCATATTGCAAGGACTACTGTCAGATAAAGGTTTATCAGAATAACTACAAAAGTCTCGTTTAGCAAATTCCAGGTTACTGAACAAAATCAACTCGAGTTATTTCTTTCACAGGCTTTGCAGACAGTTTGGCTGGTTGTATAAATTAAATAATTCTGCAAGACTTACAAGCTTAAGTCACAGGATATAACATCAGGAAGCTTATTCTTATGGTATTATTTGTGCCTACCTTTACTTCAAAAAGATCCCAATACCTATTGCTTCAAGGGCAAGAACTGTCTTACACAATCAATGAAATGATTGCTGAAAGTATAGGGGCAGGAGTGGTTCTAACTGGACACTGAAAAATTGACTTGTTAAATTGAACTTAGCTGGAGGTGGTTCCTTAAACTAAGAAGTTGCCTGTTAGGATTGACATGAAAAACCTGATATACAATTACTTGTTTTTATGGAGTTTCTCATTTAAGCAAACTAAATCTTTCTTTGGAAACTGTATTTTTAAAATCTTAGTATAGTCATTAGTATGTGTCACATTTCCAGTGCAACAAACTACTTAAAATACTGCTTTTCCCATATGTATTTTATCTTGTCTGTCATTAGTATCTCCATACCTCTCTCAGTGTTACAGAGATGAGTTCTCAGAAGCCAGCTACTTGTGCAATGTTTTTTATGTGCCCTTGCAGTTGCAGTGCTTTGTGTGGAGGTATTAAGGTTATTGCCTTCCCTTGTCTATAATAGCATTTTAGAGTGACTAATTAAAATGGGATAGCCTGCCCCCAAATACAAATTATGCTGCAAGAAAATGTTTTATTTCTACATACTGCATGGATTATATAATTTCCCTACCTCCCTACAGGACATGTGGAACATTGCTGTAAAAATAAACAACTTTTTTTTTCTTCTCTTTTTTTTTTTCTTCATTCTGAGGTAGCTCTGAGCAACTATAGTATTATCCCTGATGATAACACCTGTCCTGGCTCATGGTGATCAAACTGAAGAGCAAGTGAACCTGGGTTTAAACACAGATCATATAAACAGTTATGCTGTCTGTGATCAGCCATCCAAGAACCCTGATGTTTATCCTAACATACTTCAGGGCACTTAATCCTCAAGAAACATTGTAGTGGTTAAACAAACAAACAAAAAACCAAAAAACCCAAAGAGGAAAAAAAGAAAAAAGAAAAATTATGTTTCTGAGTATTACAGTATGGCTATGAGAACAAAGTTGATGGTAAGATATAGTGCATCATTTTTAATGAATTAATTTAGAAGAACCTAACTATCTGTAATCCATTTCCAAAAAGAACTCAACCCAAACTCCCAAGAAAACCCTAGCTCTTGCTTTCCTTATTATCCTTCTAAAATTTTTGCTTGTTATTTGCTGAGCAGTACATCTTACACACTACACTGATAACAGCATAAAAAGCAAACCAAAATTACAGTCCAATTAATCTAAGACTATAAAAAACAGTGTCACTCATGGATGTAAATTCCTGGGTTTTGCTCTGACAACCTCTTCACACTAACTGTTCGGCCTGCTCTTTTGAAGCAAGTTGAAGGTTACTGCTGTTGTTTTAAAAAATGTAAGATTTTGGATAATGCTTTGAAACAGCAAGAATCTAAGAATATTGAATATTCATTGTAGAATAAACAAAACTTTAAAATACATGAATGGCTACCGGTGCCATGCCTTTGTTTGATCCCTGAAGTCTTTTGTCTGGAGATGCAGTTAACATGCTGTTATCTACTGCTGTTTGCCAATAAAGCGCTCTTTTTAACTGCATTTCCTGCTCTGACTTCATGGGTTTTTTTCACCATTTGTAATTTATGAGCCATTAAAGATGTTGTTTGATGTAGGTGCAGCACAGAGAGAGTAACTACTGCTGTAAAACACAAGTTTTGGCAGTGTCAATCAAATTATGCTTTCTGCATAGTAATTTGGATTTTGATGATATCTGCGAGAAATTAACTCATTACTTCCAAAGAAGAACTACGAAGCTGGTGAAGGGTCTAGAGCACAAATCATATGAGGAGCATCTGAGGGAACTGGGATTGTTTAGCCTGGACAAAAGGAGGCTCAGGTGAGAATTTATTGCTCTCTACAGCCACCTGAAAAGAAGTTGTAGTGAGGTGGGTGTCAGTCTCTTTTACCAGGTAACAAGGAATAAGACAAGAAGAAATGGCCTCAGGTTGTGCCAGGAAAGGTTTAGACTGGATATTAGGAAAAATATCTTCATTGAAAGGGTGATCAACCACTGGAACAGGCTGCCCAGGGAAGTGGCTGAGTTGCCATCCCTGGAAGTATTTAAAAGACCTGTAGATGTGACATTTAGGGACATGGTTTAGTGATGGACTTGGCAATACTAGGTTAACAGTTGGACTCAATGATCTTAAAGGTCTTTTCTAACCTAAACGGTTCTATCATTCTATGATTGTATTCATAACTGATGTGTCATGTTTTAAAATATATGCTTGGGGGAAGCAAAGTCCCATAGGTTTCCATCAAAAAGAAAATCTTTTCACTTTCTTAATGCTTATATTATGGCACACTGCTAAAAAATGTGTAAAGAGATTCATATTAAAACCTGCTTGTGCCACTCCAGTCCCATCTACGCAAAAATTACTAGCAATAAAAGTATTTTTAAAGAGACAGCTCTTAATATTTCTTTTTTTATGCCCTGTGTAAGTATAGATATTTTCATTGTACCACCTAAGAATACAATAAATATCCTTAATTTCCTCTGTGTGACCTTTTCCTCTCTTACATGTTAATTATTTTAAAAAAACATATCTCGAGTTGTAATAATAGGAAAAAAACCAAACCAACCCAAACCCAAAAACAAACCAAACAGACCTCCAAATACTGAGTGGTCCCTGCATAGGCCAAACCTAAAGATTACTTTTTTCACTGTCCCATGAAGATCATAGTGTGTTTCAAACAAATGTAAAAGGCTAAGTCTCTCCTTAAATTAGTTTCAACAGATGATTGGTGGGAAAGGTGCCTACAGATATTCTGCCCAGATTCTACAAACTGTACTCTGTGTAAATCAATCTCTTTGGTCAGTCCAGAGGTGATGTAGATTCTTGGCTGTGTCTTTATACAGTGCCCGCTCTGATTCAAAAGCCCAGCTGAGATATCTGCATGAGATTAGAGCAGCTCTGGGGCTGCCTGATCCAGCTGGCCTTGGTCTTTCCAGAGGGATGCAAAAGTCACCGTTGCTGCTCCACCAGATTAATGCAGCCAAGTCATTGTGCTGTTGCTGACACAGACCATTGTCATGACCTGCAGAGGGGGAGGTTATGACAAATCTTGAGTACAAAAACGTGGAGCAGTCTGTTCACAGGAAGGTAATGCTTCTCATCCCTTTTGGTAAGAGGTTGAAAAGTGAGATACTGTCTTTAAACTTATTTTTTTCTAAGTGCTCTAATGATCTCTCAATTTCTGAATCCTTCTAAGATTTCATCCAACTTTTGCATTGCATCTTTTCAGCTGCAGAGAATATATTCTGTGGTATGTAAATACATCTCTCAAAATTCAAGTACATACAGAATCATGCATCAGCTGGTCCATGAAATGAGCATTAGCTTTGTGCACATTGAAGTCATTGGAAAAATGTTGATTTATCTTTCATTGAAGCAATAATGGCCAGCAGTTTTAAATAGACCTTCAATCTCTATTGCTTAATATATGGGGGGGGGGGGCGAGGGCGGGGCAGGGAAATTACCATCTACATTGCCTTAATGTATCTTAAGCATTTCTTCCTATATATCCTGTATTTCATGTGGGAAAATAGTGCTCAGAAATTAATTTTGCATAATGTTAATGTATATAAAATACTTACAGTATATTGTAGTTTCCTTGCTGAGAGGCTACCTCATTTATAATTCCTGCAAAGGACTCCATTCTATTTAGACTTATTCTCAAGAAACTTGATATTTCTACAAATTTTATAATTTTTTGCCCTTTAAGTATCCTAATCATCCTTTTCTATTAATAGATGTTGTTTCTTTTCTTGTTTTATGCTGTCTATTTCATCATACTTTCTTTTTTATTACTTTTGAACAAACTATAGCACACACAGTTTGCCATCTGTTATGATATTTCTCTTAGAAAAACAGTTTTTTCTTTACAATTTGCTAAGTGCTCTTACGTTCTGCTAGGAAACTTCTGTAACTTTATATATCTGTTTCAAGCCTAAGGAAAAGGGCTCAGTTTGATACTTCTTTCACTCATCCCTCTTCTCGTTCTTCTGCCCTTTCCTCTTCCCCTCCCTCTCTCAGTTTTGTGTGTACATGTTGTCCTGGTTTCAGCTGGGATAATTTTTGTCCTAGTAACTAGTATAGTGCCGTGTTTTGGATTTAGATTGAGAATAATTTTGATAAGACACTGATGTTTTAGTTGTTGCTAAGCAGCGCTTACACTAAGTCAAGGACTTTTCAGCTTCTCACTCCACCAGCGAGCAGGCTGGGGGCAGGAGGGGGCACAAGATGCTGGGAGGGGGACACAGCCAGGACAGATGACCCCATCTGACCAAAGGAATATTTCATACCATATGTGTCATGCTCAACATGTAAACTAGGGGGAAAGCTGGCCGTAGGGCTGCTGATTTGGAACAGAGTGGGCATTGGTCGGTTGGTGATGAGCATTTGTTTTTAATTTGCATCACTTGTTTTTCTTGGGGTTTATTTCTCTCTCTTTTTGTTAGTTTCCCTTTCATTACAAATTGTTGTAGTTACTATTTTTTATATTTTCTATATTATTTTGTCTCAATTAATAAACTTCTTACCTCAGCCCATGAATTTTCTTACTTTTAGCTTTCCGATCCTCTCCCCAGTCCCACTGCAGGCAGGGAGTGATTGAGCAGCTCTGTGGTGCTTGGTTGGCAACTGGGATCAAACCACCACCCGTGTGTAGAAATTGCTCCTTTTTCAGCTCTTCAGCTGAACTGTGCTCTCTTTGCCATGTTTCCAAGCCTCTTGACAACCTGGGATATGAGACAGAACAAGCCTAAGGAGCAGAAGTTTCAAATTCTTATAGTCCATCCAGTATTTGCCATGCTTTGACTGAGATTAGAAGCTGATCTGCAGTGATTTTTATTAAAAGGGAAAAAAACCCCACACAACAACAACTGAAACAACAGCAACCAACCAAACAAAAATGTTTCTAAGACTAAAACTGAGTGGCAGATTTCACTTAGTGCAGGTCTTTTCCCAGGGTCTCCACTCCCTGTAAGGAAGTGGTATAGTCTGGAAACTATTGAGATTTCTTTCTGTACTTTTAAAAAAAAATTAAATAAAACATTAGTTATTCAAATTTGTTAAGGTAAAAAATGAGTCTTTTGTTAGAAGTCATGGAACAAGCATCTGCAATTGATCATGCATCTGATGATCCTTTAAACGTAAGTCTCATTAAATGATTCATGTTCTCTCTTAGGGGAAAAAAACCTTCAACTATGACACCTATTTGTCTATTTTTCACGATTATATTAAACATATATGCTTTTGTATGCTTTTAGGCTAAATTCTTTCACTGAAGAATACAGAACTGAACTCTCTCTGTAAGCGCACTGCAGCCGGACTCAAAGCCAGTAGTCAAGGCCTGCAATGCTGCACTAAATGAAACCTGTAACTTCTCTTCTGCTGCAAATCAAGGAGTTAAGCAATTTAGAAAATATGAATCTTTGTGGTTTCTCAAGTGAGAGATTAGTATTGCCCAGCCCTCATTCAGGACTGTTCTGTTTCTAAGTAAGTAGCAGCTGTAATCAACAGACTTGCACAAGTGTCTGAACAGAAGACGCAGCCACAAAAAGCAGCTTGCAGGGTGGGTTTGCAGCTATTCTTAGCTTACCAGCAGGTTTTAACTAAGAGAGAATGAGAAATTGGTCATTTTTGCTGTTGATAACTAACAGCTACTGAGAACTAATGCTGATTTTTGCTATTTTTTACTGCATATTCCTGCAGGCAATGGTATGCACTCAGGTGCTATTGAATGATGTGCTAAGTCCCATGGCTGTTGTACAAAGTATAATTTATTATCTCCATTTTACAGACAAAAAGACTGAAATGTGGAGTACCAACAGCAAATGAGTCCCTCAGTGCTTTAGCCCAGAAGAGGGCCTAGACCTCCCAAGTGACAGGTATGTCATGTTCCTGTCACTGATTTAAGTGACAACACAGCTGTGAAATTCTGGCACAGCGGACATGAACCTTTCTGCACTTACTCCTTTGCTGATGCTTTGAAATATTATCCAGAGGCATTGAAGCTGTTCATAGTTGTTGCTGAGAAACCAAACAAAAGACATAGATAATTTAATTCTTTTTGTGAGAATGTTCACAGCTGTCATACCTTTTTGAGCCTTCCTGGGAAACATTTAAATTTGATTTGCTTCTAAGTACTTGCCATTATGATTATCAAACAGTTTGTCATTTAAAGTTGATCGATGAAGCCATTGCTTCCTTGAGCATGGCTCTTAGTAGAGACTAGGGCTATAAAACATTCCTCTCTTTACCTCTCTCCTCTGTTCATGGGGGGCATTCTCCACAGAGGCAAAACTCTGGTGAGAGCAAATTATATTCCAGCATGCAAGCACTAGGTGGCACGAGTCATTTTATGGGCACTTCAGTATTTCAGCTAACTCCATCTGTTCAGAACACTAATTACAAACTCAGCCACAAACACTGTTTAGAGGCACATCATAAAAAGTTAGCTGGAAGTGATTTGTAACCATGTATACTGTATGTTCTTTATTCCGCACACCATGCAGCTGTTACATTTGATGACTGTTCCACACTCAAATTGGGGCAAAATAGTGATTGTCCTGAGGCTGTTTGTTATACTAAGTGGTATGTTTTGTGTGGTTATACAAAGACATGGGGTGTACACATTTGGGATACTGTTTAAAGGACAGAACTGAAAAGGGGAATTGCTTTAAAACTGACTTGAAAACATCCAAGGCCTGGATAATTCTGTACAAATTTATCATAAACTTGTATCTATTATTCCCAACATTTTTGGGAATAGTTTGTTTAATAATCCTTAAATGTGTACATTAGGCAAATTAACAACAGTACAGTGGGTTTTCTTCTACTTTAAAAATTAGAATGTTTAATGAAGATAGAGGTAAACTTGCAATTTGTAGACTGAGACATAGGTGCAAATGTCTGCCACAGCAGTCCAGTGGACAATATTTTTTCCTTCCTCAAGAACTGTTACTTATTTTATCCATTAACTACTTCTTTCAAAACACAGAAACATTTCTTTGAACAGGGCTTGTAATTCATATCTTTGACTTCTACCACTCCTAGATTATTTCTTTGAACAGTAGACAGGCAAATTTTATCTATTCCTTCAATCCGTCCCACTCAGCTAGTGGGACCCTGACTGAACAGCTGCAACACAAAGTATTTGATAATACCTTACTCTTTCTTTATGTCTGCTTCTCTACAGATTTATACCTCTGCCCATTAACTGCAGAAAGGTGTTGGCTGGACACATTTGCCAAGGAAGGGATCTGGATATCGAATCTCATAGGAAGAGACACAGCTTTTGGTAACCTGTATAAAGTACCTGAACCCTGCCAACAGAGCAGCTGGATTTGTAAGGCAAGTCTTGTTTCTCAGTACGCCTCTGTTGCTTGGCTCTAGCAGTCTCCCATTTGGCTTTCTAGATGTCCTGGATCATATTCGCATGCATTTAGTCCTTCCTGTAGGCACTGCAGGAACTTTGGGTACCCAATGCAAGGTTGTGCTGTTGGGCACAGGCACCAAGGAGCCCAGACACAGACAATCTTTTTTTCATTCACTAGTGGATGTCTAATCCAGCTCACTTTCACACTTGAAAGTTCATGAGGATGGTAATATTTCTTTTCGCATGTACAAAGTGATGTACATGCCCATTTTTCTTCTGCCTAATGCTGTGCCAGGCTTTCAAACACATGACTCCCAGCTCTTAAGTGATAGTCTGTACTCTTAATTTATGAGATATTCCAGAAAAGAGCTTGCTAGATATCTTGTTTCTCATCTTGAAGGCATTCGCAGGCCCAGTAAGTATTGAAATGTTTCATGTCTAAACTGAAAATATTTTCAGAAGGAGAAGGTGGTACAGCCGCTTCAACATGCACTGTTCATAGTTACCAAATGAGTCAGTGGTTGAATTTGTCATTTCCTATCCCCTACCTCACAAATATTCAGATTGATATGTCCCTTTAAAAGAAGCTGGAGGGGTTTTAGGAGCACTAGACTCCAGCTCACGTTACATCCCCTAATTTTTTTCGCAACACTTGCTTGTGAGTATATAGAATTTTGTGACTCATTATTTACTCTGCTGCACAACTCATCACTATAAAGTTCACTGTATCACTGCAAAGAAATCCAGTTATCAATTTAACATATATTTGTGGTATTATGTGAATATTTTTTGCAAGTCTACAGGCTGATCCATTATATTGTCACCCAACTGTGCAAAAAACATATCTCATTGTGAAAAATTAACCTTTATCTCAGAAAGAAAAAAAAGTAATTTGACTCTTTGTATTTGGGATGAGCTAAATTACCTAGTAGAAGAGTCCCAAATGTTAAAACATATTTCCATATCAAATGGGAAGATGTCTCTTGGAAACCTTCAAAATTTTATCTTCCATTCAGTCTTATTTATTATTATTTGAAATTGGCTCTGTACCAACTGCCAGGATTTGGTAAACAAGATGGTTTGACTTTGATCATGAGTACTTATCTGGAATTATGTTCCAAAATGCAAAACAGCAAAAAAGTTGAGTGATGTAGAAGTAAGCTGAGAAATGTCTTCTCATGTCAGAAAAGTTGTACAGAGATTAAGAGAAAGAGAAATCAGCTGAAAGAGGGTAAACTGAAATAGAGCTGGCAAATAAAAAAAAAGAGTGTGTTAGAACTTCAGAGAAGTATCTAATGATTCTCTTTTTCTTTTTCTTTTTCCTTTTTTTTCCTTTTTTTTCATTTTCTGCACTGGCACCTATATAAGTAACCTGAATTTCCAAAGAGCCTGATGGCTTCAGCAGGAGCTGCTGAGTGTAGGGCTGTTCAAAGTCAACCTAATAAGGACACATTTTCAAATATTCTTTCTTCGCCCTTTTGTGAATTGTAGCCATCAGCTGCCTTCACACTTGAGGTTTATACAAAATTATTCTATCCTCACACTCTCAAAAACAGCAAATGGGGAAATGTTGAGAAGTGAAGAAAAAGGGCAGAACAATTTCTGAAAACTTTCAGAGCAAGAAAATTTTGCTTAATTTCTAGTATTCCCCAAAAATTTACCAAGTCAGTCTACTTCCAAAGAGTAGACATTAGATCTTATATTTGTTGGTCAAAGACACCAAATTTAAGGTCAAATAGATACTGGCTCATCCCATCTAAGTGTAGACATTTATGCTCAAGGGAATGAAATTTCTAAACAAAGAACAATGGTCATTTAGGGACTGGAAGTGAATTTGTGCCCAAAATTTGTATATTGTGGAAAAGCCTATGCAGTTTGTTATAATGGTAACGTAGGAGCAGTTCAAGCTACAACTGCAGTGTAGCTGGCTATCAGGACTGTGCCTACGTGCAAACACAGCTTGCATTGTCATCACTTCCCTGTGTAGTCCAGGTACTTGCCAGCTATTCTCAGCACAGGTGAAGCAATAGATTGACTTGTGACAAGGTGACTGATTAAAATCCTGGCTGGCTTCGTGCAGCACTGTGACTAATTGCTAGAGGAGCACTTCAGGTAGGAATTTCAGACAGTCCTTTAGATTCCCCCAGGTATCTCCTGCTATCCACAGGCCAAGTGACAGGCATTATTTATATGCTTGAATGTGCTGATTAACATCCTGGGTAGAGGATCTGGCTGTTGCAGAGACCTCCCCAGGCAGTTCCTGCTGTAGAATTGACCAGATAATACACAGGAAAGTTGCTCATTAGCACTCTGCAGAATCTGTTTCTGCAGATGCCAAAATGCTCACATGGAATGGTCTTTTGCACACTTTTTTTTTTTTTTTTTTTTCCCAATAGAAATGGATCATGCATGCACCACAAGTGGTCACGTAGGACCACAGCTCAGCTGGTTTATGAAAATTTACTAGAACAGTTTGAGAAGTCTCTCCCTGTCTGGCTAAGGACCTAAAAAAGGATTCCAATCACCACCTGAACAGTCACTGGCCAACTTGTTAGAGACCTGATTCCCCACCTGAGTATCATCCTATGCAAAATATTCCAACAAAGTAATGGTTGTGGGTTTTTTGGTTGTTCGTGTTGTTTTCCAGGGTTTTTAAAAACAGTCTGTCTGCAATTGGCTGTGCAAAGTATGTTTCCCTGATCTCCTTCCAAATTCTTGCTGGGATACAGCACAGTCATGCACCTCCTCCTTTGCCTATGCTTTGATTCCTGTAGGGAACCTGAACTTGAAGCTAGAAGTCAAGGTGCTGTTCAATAAGTATTGAAATGTAGACAACAAAGAAACAGGATGCTGAGGTGTGATGCAGAGCGTAATTGCCTCCAGAGCATCAACTCTCTCTAAAGGTAGTTGTAATGTACAGGGAGAGAGAAAGATGAGACATCTGTGCAGGTTGGCTCAGATAAATGGGTGTACAGCTCATTCAGTAACACCAGCACAGAATGGTTCCTACTGCTAAGGGAAAAGTTAACATGTTTGGGGTGGGTCAGGGATGGGCAGTGGGGAGAAATAGTGACTTGTTGACAGAGGGTGGAAAAGACAAAAGAAAATTGTCCATCCCTTTAAGTCAACAAAATGTGGTTTTGCCTACTGCCAGCAGAGCATGGAGCACAGGCTCTCAGTCTCTGAATCAAAGTGCATCATCAAAGTGGCTGAAATTATGTAAGTTGAACCAATGCCTTATTTAACTTAAGGTCATATCCCATCCTGAGGCAAATGACACTGTTTTCCCTCCCTTGCAAGCTATCAGTTTATAGCAGGGAAACCTGAAGAGCCTCTGCCTATGTGAAACAGATGATGGGGAGAAATGTTCAGACCCCAAAAGAGAATATTTTGTTTAGAAAAGAGCTAATCAAATTAAGTGCTTCACAAACATTTTCTCAAAGAAAAGATGTAAATATTTTGTGTAGTTTTTTTATAATTTGCTTTAGAATTATTAAAATTGTGAGGATTTCAAAGTGAAAAGGAGTCTGGAACCAACAGTAACCAATAAGAAACTAATTTTGAGATGCGCTTGCATGTCCATGGTTTAATTTTTCAGTCCGTGTCATCCTACTTTCAAGTATTCTAAAATTTCAAGAAAGGAGAAAAACAATGTAATATGACCAAAAGCAGTCAATAATGAACTGCCAAAGCTGACATTTAATGGGCAATCATATGATGGTATTTATATTAATAAACTGCTTGGAAGATAGCTACTTATCATATATATCCACAGAAGTCAGAACTGATTTATTAATCATAATCAAACAGAAGTTAAGAGATACATTTACATTGTATAGTATAGTTTGACTAGCTCTAAAATAAGCACTGATTTCTAGGAGGTTGTTGGAAAGATTTATTATGAAAAAAAAAGGAAGAAAAATCTCTTAGAGTGATTTAATTTCTTGTAGGCAAAAGAAGAGTAGGGATCTAGGTTAAATGTTGTACTAATGCCCAGTCTGGCCCCAGTGCCATAATTATAGTAATCAAACACTACTTATTTATACCATGTCTCTTTTGCACTAGTCTAATGCATACTAAATATTTACAATTCAATCTACAGTTTATAGCTTCACATTGGCAGCAGCTTTTTTAAATATTTAATAAACTACTCCACTTAACAGCTTATATATCATTTGGGAATAATGCAACAGAATTGCTGGCAAGTTATACCACCTCCTAGGGTGCTTCTTCATTCCAGAACAAACTTGACTTATTACTGTAATCAGTTTTACAATCTTATATGACATCTGAGAGCACACTGAAGCGTGTTACTCATAGCAGGGGATTGCAAGTTTGATATCCTTATTCCAACATATTTGTACATGGTATAGAAAGTGCCTATTTGGTCTGATTCATGATTACCATTTTTCTTCTTAAGCAAACGTGGACCATGTTTTTATTAGAAGCAGTAAGACCCAGACTTACCCCTGAGCTGTATCTTTAAAAAACAAGATTCAGCAATGTTTCAGAGTGTAGACTCTCTTGAGTCTTAGCTTTGCATGCAGAACCTTGAGATTTGCAAAATCTAGACATTATTAATTAGAGGAATTACAATAATAAATTTGAACTAGAAGGAAGCACTTGCTAAACTCTTGAATCCCATTAGATCGCTCACTCTTAATAATTTCTTTTCTAGGGTTGCAGCATGGATTGAAACATCAAAGGGACACAGCACCATATACAGTAATCTAACAGCATAAAGGCACCTGTCTTCTTCCTTGCTGTGGGGAACAGCTGAGTTGTAAGACCGGAAAATTATCCAATTCTCAGTACTTCCTAATTGACTAAGCATTTAACTATTGGTCCACAGAAAGAAGAAAAATAAAAAATAAGAATAAAAAAAAAGGTGGGGGGGGGGGAAGACTGGGGGGAAAGAAGACTGCACAGAAAAAGCATGTGCAAATCAGCTGCAACCATTAATTTGCTGGAAGTAGAAATGATAATACTTGTGCAATATCAGCTCTACAGTATTCTAACTGAGCTTTCGCAGCTGTGAATTCCTTTTGCCCTGAAACCAATTAAAAATGCAATATTTGTTTTGGAAAAGGACGAATCACTGCAGTCCTCTGCCTGCTTGGGAGGGGAGGGACTGAGCCTGCAGATAATTTGTGCTTACCAGGCTGTGGAGGAAGTATTCTTGAAATGTATGAGAATAATAATGAAAAACAGAAATGTAGACTTTTGAAAAGTAAACAGGCTTAATTTAACCATTCTTACACATTTTGAAAGTGGGGCTTTTTTTGCATCTGAAAGATTATTTTGCTTCTGGCTCTTTTTAATAAGTCCTGTTGAATATTTAATGATATTTCTTTAAAATGTCCACATTAAGTAACTATGACCCCTTATCTAGGGCAAGAAAAGACAACTCTTTCATTAATGAGCCAATGCCTGGGGACCCTTATTTTCTTTCAATTACAGAACAAGTAAGGACATTTATAGATCTGGGAGAAGATAATAAAAAGTGCCTGATTTGCAGTGAAAGTCAACAGGACTGTTTGGACCATTAAAAAACTCCTTTTTTTCAAATAATGGGAGTGCTCACAGGTTATGTCATAAAGTTATGACAGGTTATGTCATAAAGCAGAGATAAAGGCATTTGGGAGGAAAAAACCCTATCTTGGAATCTTCATAGGCAAATTTTGACTTTGATGACTTTCTGTTTCTATAAAACTCCCCATCAGCTGTAAACAGAGTAATTTAAAATTGTTCCATTTGTGTCCTGAGAGGGAAGGTGGCAAGGCTAATTCCCGCTGCCTTCCCCAGCAGTTTTGGCTTCTTGGTCTGGTCTTTGTGCAAAACAAAAGCTGGTACTTTTAGCGAGGGGAGCACTAACAGCCTGGTTCTTTGGGGCTACAGGCAGCTTTTCCTTTCATGAGGCACTGTTCCCCTCAGCCTGTGTTCCTCCCACTTCTCTTTAGGTGCTGCATGAAGGCATCCAAGCTAGAAGCCTGGTTGTCCTATGGCTATTTTCTATAAGCACTGGAAAAAGAGGGGCCCATCAAGGAACGGTAGAGGCCACTGGCGAGTTGTATGATCCTTTGTGAATGCCTGTCACTGGTTTGGTGAGAGGACGCCGTTGTGGCAATGGCCATAAGGATAACTGAGTTCAGTGTATAATGAGGGATGACTCTGGTCCTGTAATTCCTCTCCTGACTGAGTACAGAGAAACGCAGGAAACAGTGACTGATTCATATTCCTGCTGAACTTTTGGCTTTTATATTTTCAAAGCCATTTTTGCAGGCAAAAGCAAGAATTTGATGGAAATTTACTTTATAAAATAGTACTGCAACTCTGCTTCTTGCTAGAAAGCATTGAAAAACCCTAATGTTTTATTCAACAGAGTAACAGTCGAAAAATTAGCAACCTTTTCTGTATTTTTTCCTCATAGAAAACATGCTTAATTTTCTGTTTATCCCTTACAAAGCATTTTTAACTCATTGCATTAATGATTTTGAAGATGGACAGATACAAATCATTGCACATTCCCTTTCCTTGTAATATTTTTTTTTTAAAAATCTCATTATTTACTATTGATAACTTTTAAGATTGAAGTTAACTTAATCAGAAGTTCAGTGTGATTTCTAAGTTCTTATAAAGCTTTTTGAAGGTATCAATACCGTATAAAAAATCACAAGCACAAGTATGGTCAAGAGTATTCGAACTATCTCATAATAACTTTGTTGATGAAGGGCGACAAGAAATATACATAAAACAATTGAGGGATTTCTCTTCATCTTTATGACCCTGGCAAGGTCTATAAATCCATTAATGCACTAGTTCAGCCTCTTTTGGCTACAATGCATTGAAGGGCAATTTTGCACGGCAGAATCCTTCCTTTAAGAGATATAAAAGGTTTTCAGTTTTTTTCCTGTCCAGAGAACAGATGTTTTCATGCAGGAACAGAATGTTGAGTTTCATTAGAGACCCGTACAATAGCTAAGCTCTTTCAGAGAAGTAATTCTTAGCCAAATTGACCGTGTGTCTCCTGTCTTGGCAATGAGACATTTGGGGGTATGGCTTTGAAAGCATCTTTAAAAAAATGGAAAAAAAAAAAATCAGTAGGACATGCTTTCCATTTTGTCAAGGCAATTACTCCCTTTCTAATAGTCCATTTTCAGTCAATTATGGGTCTACTTTTCTGACCAAAAGGGATTAGTTGAAAACTTTATGAAAGCAGTTTTCTTTAAATGAGAAGAGAATTTGCAGGCAAATAAGGAAATATTTGTTATTTTTTCATGAGCATGAAATTTCAAAGCCAGATCCCGAAATTCTTTTCTGTCTATATTTCAGCAATTTACCTCAACCCTTTACACACACACACATGCTTGTATGTCCTCCGTATATGCTAACACATATGTACATGACAGATGTAAATGTACCACATTTGGACCACTCTCTGAGGCTCAGACTCAGGGTTATAATTAGGACTTTAATGTTTTGTGTTTTAATAAGTTAAAAAAATTAATATAGTACTTGATTTTCATTTTCATTCCATAAATTGGCTCACAGTTAAATGATCATAATACTAGCCAGCATCCATGGAATTTACTATTCCTTTTAATAAGGCATGTTTGAATTTTCAGGATTACCTTCTTTATACCTTTCCTCCCTGTTTTCTCTTCCTGTAAAGACAGCATGGACATAATAATGTATATAACTTGAATGATTCAAGTTGTAAAACTTGTAAGAGAAGCTCTGGTGAGTTAGACCAACAACTCATAAAGAGTAATGACAAGAGGGCAAGAATATAGTAAAAAATTTCTAAATGCCTCCTCAGCCTCCATCTATGTATCTTAAGATTGCCATGTCTTTAATAATTCTGAATAGCTTTCATTTCTTTTAATCTACCTGTCTCCTTGCTATCCATTCACAACTTTAGAAGCTGCTATATCAGTTGCAAAAGAGTACCAGATTACTTTCACATTGTTATAAACATTTGGTAAGTGTGTTCTTCTCTGTTGACAGCCTGTTATTTCTTAAGGGTAGATCACTTTCTCAGGTAGTAGACCACATTTTAGAAACTCTAATATTATGTAGATAATCAACTTGTCTTTCAGAAAACAACCAGAGTTCAAATTTGAGGTTATATTAAGGTATTCCGAGGTAATGAGTAACAGGATGTTTTGCTGAAATGTAATGGATTTAAAATTTTGTAACTGTATTAATGCATTAATATGACTTACAAATTCAGTTACTAGGTTTTTTGTTCATTTAGAGGCCTTAAACATAATTTCATCCATTGCATTTACTAACATTCGAAAAAATACATATGGAACTTGCCAACGCATTAAAAAACTAGTGAAAATTCAACTGGATGAAGCATAATGTAATTATATCATTTACTTATTGCTTTTTTGTTCCTTTTTGTCCCTTTACCTACTGTTCTATTTTTCAGCTTAAAAATTAAACACATTTTCAGTCTTTTTCATACTAATACATTGGACCAAGTTACAGAGTGGGATGTACCATATTGATAAATTTATGAAAATGAGAGGAAGAAAGTGTAGGATTGCCTGGGGAAATCTAAAGAGAGTATAAAGGGAGTTCAGATTAGTGCAATGTGCATATTAATGAGTCAGAATAAGGTATCCATTTATAACATTCCAACATCTTCAATCCATTTCTGAAGTTGTTCCCTAGTGAGGAGGCTTAATTTAAAACAGAAATGCTCTCCAAGTTCTTGAACTCAAAGAGGAGGCAATTAACATTATTTGCCATATGAGTCCGCTGCTTTTTTTGAGACTGTAGGCAGAAGCACAGGTGCTTATGCTGAACCTGTGAGATGAGACCACACTGGAAAGGGTCCTGTCCATGGCTCTTTGTCACCACAGTTCTCAGCTACAGATGTTTAGTGGCCAACAGTTCTTGTATGTAAAGTATAAAGTACATAAAATATTTGTTTATATGTAAATTATGAAAAAAAGCATCATTTATGCTTTCATTCAAAGAAACAGATATGCCACACACCAAAATGTTCAGTGATCACTGCTGTCATAAAGTAGTGGCATACATTATAACTAGTGGTGTTGGCATAGTTATTTCCTAGGCTGAGGCTGGATGAAAAGGTTGTTTCCCTGTTTAAAGATAACTATTGGCAAATGTTGATGTTGTGATACTGACTTATGTCTCTACATTATCAAGACTTTGCATTTAAATTAGAAACATAATACCTCATAATAGTAAACAAGTAATGGAATAAGTTTTTCTTTTCATCTTTTTATTCCCACTTTTAACCCAATTCATAATCTTACTGATTAAAACTAAGTTTGTGCTGAGATTTGAATGCCCTGTGTAAATGAAGTTTTAGCTCATTTAAAGGTGGTGAAAATCATATAGAATGTTTTCTTACTTTTAATCACTTTTAGACTGTTTGTTTTTCTAAAATATTTCTGCCAGAAGGTTTTGCTGACTTGAAATGAGGAAGATCAGTTGTTACTCAGAACATATTTTTGCATGTGACGCATAAGCTAATTCTAGATGAGAACAGGCAATTTTACTCTTTGATCCAAGCAGTTCCTCTTCAGTTTACCTGAGATTTCAGTCATTTGATCAAACAGCAGAAATAATGCTCTGATTTAGGGAGGTGATTAACCAGGTTTGGATATTTTCCAGTTAGTTTAGCCATCTACCATGTAGTATCTCCATGGCAGCTGTTTCTCTTCAGTTTCCATTACAGTGAGGGGAAGATGTATTCACTTTTGAGTGACACTAGCTTGAGATAAGTTAAGATGTGCATGAGCCTCTAATGGCTGCCTAATAGATATCTGTATACACCTACATTTATTCATCCTAGGCATATTATTGCAGGCACTGTTGAAATGAGTGGTTTGTAATGTTTGCTAGATTAAAATCTTATTTGCCTAATGTGTTTAAAAAGTTATACTCAAAAATTGCTAAGAAGTCAATATTTGTTGAAGGATAATTTGCACAAGTGAAATGAGATCAAATAAAATTGGTTAAAACGATTACTGTCCAATAACATAAAGTTTCTGCACATCCCCAGCAATATCACTTGAACTGGTAATAATCAAGAATCTTACAACAGCTATCTAGGACAGTATAGCTATAGATTAAAGTTTACCCTGCTTTCTGTAGCAGTGATTCCTTTTCTTCAGGCTGAAAGCATGCTGGAGGATTAAGTGGGTTTGCAGACTGTCTTTGCATTAATTGCATTCATGTCCTTCATGTCATTATGAGTCATCATGTAACTTTTCCTGTAAAATACAATCTCTTTTCTTAAATCCTCTTTTGTGTCATGCAACATTTCAAACTTTACCTTGGTTTTATTTTTTACTTAGCTTATCACCTCTGTCATTTCTGAGGTGAAAGAAATCTTTCTGTCCCTATACCTTTTACACTGAAAATCTGACTTCCATTTTGTACTTGGCTCATTTCACTGAGATATTTGTAAATAACATTTTTGCAGACACGTTTATTTATTAATTTCCACCAACTAGAACACTGTTTAATTAAGCTGTTTGAGGTAATGATTTTGCAGCAAAGCAGACCCATGAAATGTAAAAGTTTATCTGATGCACACCAGAGTACTAGTGGAAAAAAACAAAGTTCAATGCCACTTTTCAAATAAATACAGGTACATCCTTCCCTTTTAATTGTTTTCCTTTTTCTTATTTTTTATTTTTTTTCTTTATTTATTTTTATTCATCTGTGCTCAGTTAACTGATGAACAGTTCATATGTCAGTCATACTGCAAGTTGAAAGAAATTGACAGATCAAAGATGCTAGGGATAAGCATTCCTCAGTCCTGGCTAACTTCAGCTGTTTGTAACTTGGTAAGCAAGCGCTAACAGTTTGTTTTGTGAGCAGGCAATAAAGCCTGGTTTGCACTATTTTTCTGTTTTGCATGCTCTCTGATTTCTAATAAAAAACAAGCAGTTTAGCCTTTCCTTTATTGGGTCACTAAGTAGCTATGCCCTCAAAGTGCCAAAGAATTTTTACAAAAATCTGTGTGATTTTGGCCCTTTTATATAAAAAGGAGTTGTACTGATGCCTTTGGAATAGCCAGTGGGCTCAGGATTACAGGAGGAGGAGGGAATATGAGAAGAAGACACTGTGGTAGCTTAAACCATATTCCCTCTGGGAAACTGGCCTCAAATAACTGTCAATTCTTTTAAAAGGCAGTGATCAAATTAAGCCATAAAATTATGAGTCTTGATAAGAGCTGACATGTTCAAAGAAAGTTTTGACCAGAAACTAAATGTAATTATAGGGGCACTCATTTTTGGTTGGGCTTTTTTTGTTTGCTTGCTTTGGTTTGGATTGGACTTTTTTCACAAAAATACTTTATAAGCTAATGTGTGCTGGTTTGGAGTAAGCATAGTGGATTTTGAACTATGTTCAGTAGTAGGTCCAACTTAAAAGAAGGGTGTGTATACATTTCAAAAAAGCTTGAAGCTATAATTTTTAAAAGAAACTGATTTTTAGTTTCAAATGACACATTGGTTTAGAAAATTGTTAAATGTTTCTTGTAAAATTAAACATCTCAGTTAAACTGTTTTTTCGCTTCTTTTTTCTATGTTCAAAGGAAAAAAAAAAAAAGTAATTGTGGATTGACCCAAAACATCAATTACTAATGTGCTGTAGTCAGGAGTACATGGTATAGCTATGTTACAAGAAGCACACAGGTTTAGACTGTACTTTGAGTCCTGTGATTATATTTTGAAAGAAAGATACTAAATGTTAGATTTTTATTCAAGAGCTTGTAATGTAAGTACAAGGTTTTATTAAAAATGTCAAATGTTAGGGCTGGTGGGTTTTGACATTTTTTTTTTACAAGTGTAGAAGTAATTTTGCTTTGTAGGTTTCCTTTCTATCTCCAAAATACTGCTCTCTGTCTTTACAAACATGGGACAAGCTTACTGTTAGATTACCCTCCAAATGTGAGTCCTATTTTGCTGCCATGTCTTTACAATTCTCACATTATTAAAATCTTATTCTTAATTACATTAGACTATTGTAAAAGGAATCATGTAGATACTATTCAGTAATAATTTACTGTATTAAAACTCTGTTGCTCTGTTACACTGGGTCTGTCTCCTCAAAATTTTGGACCCTATCTGTATTTATGGTAAGGGAACTGTAATACAAAATAATAGAAAAAGAAATCACTGCACTTACAATAATAAATTGCCTTCTTCACTGGTATTATGTGACTTTGGTATGTCTTGAAGTCAGACAGTTCATGCTTCTTGCCAAAGTGTCAGATGATGTGCTCTGTGTCATGCAGTGGTGTCAAGCTGGTCGTGCAAGGGCAGGAGACAACTTTTACTGCAGCTCAGACACCTGCCACTAATAGAAGAGGTCTTGTCTTCACAGCACCCAATGCATAGCACAGAGACAAGGCACATGGCTAATGTAGAGTGCTGTGGCTTCTCCCACAGTTTTCTGGCCCGCAGGCACAGCAGGCATGTGTGCACCAAGTAGGCAGCAGAGAAGCTGTGGCACTGGCTGCCAGGGTGTGCGAAGGATGCTCCTCATCTCAGATGACTGCAAAACTGGAGGCCAGCTCCATGTGCCTGATGCTCAAAGTTTGAGGCTGAGTGGTTCTACCTGGCTTAGCATGAGCTGCAAGTCCTTCATTTGTAAAACAAAGATAGTCTTCTCTTGCTATGTTGCTGTGGGGAGGTTAAATATTCCCCGGTTCAAATTTGGTTTCAAATGGGAATTAATCTTAAGCATTTTTCTGCTGTTTCTTATTCATTTTTTTTTTTGTGTAAGGACAAGTAGATATTGTTTGTCTGAATTTAAATTAATATAATGTTAAGTTGGCAAAACACACAGAAGGCCTTTAGAAATAGGTCTTTTCATTATGAAGGCACCCACCCACTGCAAAGCTGCTTTGAGAAACTTCTAATAAGAAGTTGTAGTAGGACAGGAGAGGAAGTATGATTTAAAGTATGACAGGTCTAACAAGGTTCTTCGTGCTAAAGGGAATCATTATTGATGGCTAAGGTTAAAAACGTAACACAATAATGTTTGAGTCAGTAACTCTCAGTGAAAATCAGTTCTATGTTTCTTTGAACAGAGTGGTCTGCAAATGAAGACTGTGTCTAGCAATGATGCTGCAGTGCCATGTAGCTATACCCTTACTAGACTCTGATAAGCTAGCTCAGGTTCTTGAAACTATAGCCGTGTCAGAATAACTCTCCCTGTGCTGCTTAGTCCTGCTGAGAAGGAGGGGCGGTTTAGCCTGGACAGAGCATGGTCACTGCTTCCAAGACTTCATTTATCTCTTTCAGCTTCATTTGAAATGAGCCAAACAAACATCCAACTATCCAACTAGGCCCAAGAAAACTGACCCTACCCTTAAGAGAGAATTTGAAATGTACTTAGTATGTAATTCACTGCTGAAAAACACCCCAAAATATGAACCACAGCTCGTTGAAGATAATGTAGGGTTTCATTTTGAAAACACTGATTTATCAAATGCATCTTGTTAGGGGTAAAGGAGTGGAAAATATATGACTTCAAGATTTTTCTGTTATCCTGGAAGCTTGCTTCCTACTTCTACAAAACTTGAAAGCCTTATTGCCATTGATCTCTGCAAAGTTTTCAGAAGGTTTTATCTTTATTATCATTGCATGGGTGCTGAGAACCTGGAGCTAAGCTCCAGGCTTTCCAGTGTTGATCATTGCCTCAGGGCTTTTGGGCTTTTCCATAGCAGCAAAGCAAAAAAGGAGTGGAAGTCATGGAAGCAAGGGTTGTCATATCTGAACTGAGTAATTCAGACTTTGGGCTCAGCTGTGTAGAGCCTTTTGGTATCTGTCCTAAGGAAGAGATGTCTACTGAATGTCACTGGGAAGTAATGCATTTCAGTGGACATCACCTGTGACTAATCTAGAATCACTCTGAGAACCCAACACACTCTTAGCATGTGCAGATTATTTCTTCCATCCACCAATATCTTCTTTAGCTTCCCAGGATAAGTGGTTAGCACAAGCTCAGTCCTCTAATTCAGGAAAATTTCACATGAACTATCTAATAGTCCACACTACCTGAGCTACCTAATAGTCGACAGTGATGTGTACAGATCTGTCTGAACAAGTGACAAACAAATACCTGTTTGTAGATGTGAAATTCCATTCAGTTTAATAATAATTTCAGAATACTAATATTAGAAACATAAGGAACAAGTGTTTAATAGCATCCTAGGTTTACAGGTTCCCTTCTCATGATAATTTGCATGTACAACAGGTGCATTGATATTTAATTATTTATATATAATTATTTATAATTATTTATATTATCTTTAAATTTTTTAATGTATTTTCTGAATATCTTCTATCAGCTGCACTCCTAAGAATTCTTAAAATGATTTGTCCTGGTGTAATCCTGGGTTATATTGAGGTAAAAGCACTACCTGACTTCTCTTAGTGTTGGGTAATCTATTGGAATATTTGAATATGTTCTTAATGTCCCTTTTATAGCACCCAATTAGGATATTCCTAATAATTTAGGATATTCTAATAATTTAATTTTTTGCTCTAGAGGAAATTTTGGGGTGCGGATAAATAACATTTCATTACAAGTAAAATTTCTAAATGTTTTAAGATTTTTTCAGATACAAAAATGTAACTTCAACCAAATTATTAAATTGTTTCCATTTCAATGAAAAAACATTTTTTTAAAAGATTCTGTCTGATGTTTTTAGCCGAGCACTAACTGTGCAAGCGAAGAAACAGTGTTTGCAAATTAATTTATCAATAAGAACATGTGAACATATGGTCATATTATTACTTACAGCTTGGAGTCACACTGATACCATATTAAAAAGTCATCTAGTTGACTAATGCATGTTAATACTTTTCTGATGCTTTTTAAAAAAAATAAAAATGAAAACCAAATGAAAAAAAATATTATTAGGCTAATCACAAAGTTCCATTTTGGGTGATCATAAATCTAGCCAACCAAATCAGAAGTAATAATGGCATAATAAATAGTACAGTGTGTCAAGAAGGAAAATAAAGAGAATGTTAAAACAGACAAATACATTAATAGCTCTGAGTTTTATGTAGAATAGTAGGAATTATGCTGTGAAAACCTGAATTTATTTGCAAGTTTTTTAAGTATTATAGAAAGGAAAACAAGAAAAAAAATAATCATGCCACAGAATTTTCAAGAGGAAGACGGGTTTTCAGTCAAATAAGTCCCATTAAAATCAATTGAATATGGTAGTTCCAAATTCCTCATTTTTTTTGCTTTGGTTAGACTCACAAATTAGTGATTTATAGATGCACAAATAGTGATTTATAAGCAAAATGCATTGTTTTATCATAGAATGACAGTATTATGGATAACCTGAGGTGATGCCATATGAATGGGATATTTTCCTCTCATTAGCAGAGTACTCTGGATTTGGTTTTAGATGGATCTTTTTAGGTGGATGGAAAACATTGCACGGAATGTAGACCCAACACCTCGCCCTCACTGAGACAGATACCCTTCCTAGCTGCCCTCTAGATACTGACAATGAAATTATTTTCTTTGTTATGAAGTTATTATGTGCCATTTATTTTCAAGACATCCCTTAACCTATCTGTATGACATGAGTAAGACATGGGCTGGTCTTCAGTATACTCACATACAACTAAATGGTTAGGGAATCCAAAAGGGGTCAGATATGACGGCAGTGCAGATCAGGGGACTTCAAACCCATTGAAGGTGTGCTGTAGCCTTTCTCACTCCACAGGCTGTTTTACCTGCATCCTACAAATGCCTTAAATGAGCAAGATGTGAGAAGGGAGTTGTGCAGAAGTCTGCAAGCAAGATCTGTCATGCAGAAAAGTAACTGCACAGGGAAAACCCATTAGGACTTCAAAGAGAGAAAGAAGACAGACTGTTGGAGCAGGAGGTATGATTTTTTTATTTTTTTTTTATTGCTTCAGACAGTTTACAGCTTAACCAACACCAGCTTGTGCCCAGCCATCCTCTAGTTTGCAACATCATACATGGGGTAGGATATCATATGACAAAATTGTTAATCTAAGCTCTCTGTTCTGTGCAGATTACCTCTTGACAGTGGCACCATAAGGTTATTGTATTATGGTTTAGGGTTTTTTTAATTGTATTATGTTTTGTAGGTTCTTGAAGTAAACCGAGGTCCTAAAATACATCGTTCAAGGATTGGCCAGATAGTGTACTGTGTAACCAGCATTGCTCCCAAGTGACCAGTCTTGACACAATATGTCAATAAAATCCAAGAGCCGGATGAGTCTCTAAACATATATGCTGAACTTTGATACCCAGCATTACTAACTGACTGAAAATTCTCATACCTTCTTGCATTTGTGTAAATCCACTTTTTATTACTGTACGCTGTTTCTAAAAAGGGGTGATATCACAGGGTGCATCTCCTTCAAATTTATTGTAGTCTTTAAAATTGAATGAAAAACTGGCATACCTATGAACTATTGAGAAACTGACAGATACGATAATTCTTTTCCTATTGCTGTGATAATTCGGATAATTCAAGTGATCTCTCATCACTTCTTAAGGAAAGGATGCACAGAGTGTGGAAGATCAAACATAAGGCCTATAATCACCTCATCCTTGCAAATATCAGAGGTGGTTTCCCTGTTAATAATAATTTGTTTCATTAATTAAAGTAAATCTTCAAGCTCACAGAATACAGAAATGCTGAGCTGAAAAGAGACTTACAAAGTCAGCTTGATAATAGATGCCTGAGTCCTTGAGCTGCCTCCTTGCATAAGACGGTACATAGGCAGTATGCAAGGAGCTCATAAAATAAAGTGCAGGCAGAACTGCTGGGGCTGCTGTGCAGATGGATGCCTTGTCTTTACCAAGAGAAATGAAATTATTTATTTTGGGTTTCTGGCAGACAAACCACAGAATGCTACTGCACCATTTCTGGCAGGGGCACTCAATGATGCATGCAAACAAGATCTGTTTTAATGAGCTGTTGGCCAAGAGGAGGCAGCAGAATTTAATCTTAAGACTTATGTCCTCTTGAACATATGGTGCTTAAACGAGTATCTTTCACAGCCCAACGAGTAATGAGAACTAATCTGAATTGGGCTAGCAATAATGTACAACAGACCAAATAGGATAATCATATTTCTTATTTTCACTGAAGAGTTAATTGCATTTTTAAGTACATTATTTTATTGACATAGAAATTAATTTCAAGAGATGGATAATGAATTAATGGAATGTCAGATCCACAGTGTGTTGTAGAAACCAGAAGGACCCAAGAAGGGTCAACCAGTAGAAGGTTTTGGTATAATAAACATTACCGTAACACTTTTGTTTATATATATAATGCTTCACATGTGCTTATCCATATCATGTCCACTGCAGCATAATCAAAAATCAGTTTCTAATCAAATCATTCTGGAAGCCCTTACAACTTTTGCATCTTACACATAACCTCCCATTGAGATTCAAGTGCAAAGGCTGAATGGAATGAAATTCTCAGATGAATATTTAAAACCCTGCACATGTAGAAAGAAAGGAATGATGAAAGAAAGGAGGAACGGAAGGAGGGAGGAAAGGAAGAATTAATTGGTATGCACACTAAAGCTGAGCAAATTCCACACCCTTGAAGCTGCTTCAAAAAAGTAGCAGTGCCTGACACCCAAATTGCATAGATACAGTATTTTACCCAAGTGTTGTTTGTAAGTACAGACACTTATCAAAATATTGTTCAAAGAGAAGACTTGGAATACAGTCAAAATTTATACTCTAAAGGACTGGAAAATTAAGTAAAGCCATCTTGACATTATATCATGTATTTAGTAGGCAGCTAGTGTAAAATAGCAAATATTTGCATGAAACATATGCCTGATCATTGTGTTGCAGTTGCAGACCAGGTATGGTATTGCTTTCTGCACTGACTTCAAAGAACAGCTAAGTGCTGAGAGCCCTGCTCTTAAAATATTTTATCTTGGTGGTTATGAGGAATAGAACTATTTCTGCTATGACTTGATTGCAAGAACATCATGGAACTAATAAGGGCATATCTATGCAAACTGCAGAGGTGACAATGTTCATATAAATATACAGTGACATTCTGGATGTGTTGTCATGGCAAATATCTGCTGTCTTGGGGGAGGGGAAGAAATACATGCACACACACATCTATTTTATATATGTATATAGTACTTCTGGTCAAGATAGTTTCTAGTCTTTGTAAAATTTCTGTCTTCCTACTTGAAATTAAATCAGTTATGAATTCTGGGCATGATTAAACTTATTTCTAGTATTTATTTTATTTTATTTTTTTACATCCGTAACAGACTTTTTTAAAAAAAGAAGATTGAGATATAGTAATTTTGCATTTTCTGTACTTGTATGATAAAACAAAGGAAAAAGTGTTCTCATCAGCTTGCTTTCTAAAATACAAGCCCAACTGTGCAACTGTGGTGATTTAATGCTGCTGGGATAAAGTAGAAAACAAGAAAAGGTTAGTACTGGTGCTAGATGTTAGATGAAAACCAAAGAGATGATGTGAAAAAGGATGAAGAAGGTGTGTATTGTTACCATATTATCTCTCACCCCATAATAATCTTACATGCTTTTTATAAAAAAAAATATATACACACTTTATTTATGTAAAGACATCTCTTAAGTAGTTACTTTAAAAGTGTGGCATTTAGGTAGCCCAAATTCCATATTTGCCTTGCTTTTTTTTATTTTTTATTTTTTATTGCCTGTCTTAGGATCATTAGGTCCATCTGGCCAGTAGAAAATACCAGACTTTAAAAAGCTAAGTATATTGTTGTTCAAAGTGCTTAAATATGGTGAAACCCATTAAATGAGAAATTCATAAGCCTAGCATACCTACATTTATATATATATGTATATATATATATATATATACATATTATGACATTCTTGGCCTTCCAATCTATGCTCACCACTTCTTTTTGTAAATTTTTTTCTACATTAAAATCTATTTACATATAAGCACATGTAAGAGCTGCAAAGTTGTTACACACATTGATTCTTATATAAATGGAGGGAAGGAAAATGGAGTGCATATATGTACTCATTTGTAAATACCATATGGATTATTGTAGTGTTAACAATATATAATCATAGAATCATTTAGGTTGGAAAAGACCTTTAAGATCATTGAGTCCAACTGCTTAACCCCACCACTAAACCATGTCCCTAAGTGCAATATCTACAAGACTTTCAAATACTTCCAGGGATGGTGACTTAACCACTTCCCTGGGCAGTCTCTTCCAATGTTTCACACCCCTTTATGTGAAGAATTTTTTCCTAATATCCAATTTAAACCACCTCTGGCACAACTTGAGGCCATTTCCTCTTGTCCTATTGCTTGTTACCTGGTAAAAGAGACTAACACCCACCTCACTACAACCTCCATTCAGGCAACTGGAGAGAGTGATAAGGTATGCCCCGAGCTTCCTTTTCTTCAAGCTACACAACCCCAGTTCTCTCAGCTGCTCCTCATAAGAGTTGTGCTCCAGACCCTTTACCAGCCTCATTGCTCTACTTTTGGACACACACCAGCACCTCAGTGTCTTTCTTGTAGTGAGGGGTCCAAAACCGAACACAGTATTTGAAGTGCAGTATGTTGAGATACAGCTTAGTGCTAAGCAACATTATCTTTTCCCAGTGGGATCAGGTCCTCTGACCTTATCCAAATATCACAGGCTATGCTAGTTGTCCCTTGGAGGATTCTTATATAATTTTTTATGCAGGCAAGTATATTTTAATTTGGATACATTCCAGAGAGGCAATAAGAACTGCATAACTTTTGGTGTGTTTTAATTTGTTCTTCAAAGCAGCATTGCTGATGTGGACTAATCAACTTTTATGTGCCAGTGAAAGCACAGGACATGATGACAGATGGTAAGCCAGAAAAATTCTTGTAGCTAAATACTCACTGTTAACCTTGAGAGTGACAGCTTCAGTGGTATTTTGTACAGGATGTGAGATTTTTCTTTTAGCTATAGCTAAGTGCTCAAAATATCATGGACTGCTGGTAGCATGGGGTAGTTAAACGTGAAAACATCCAACTGAAATATCAGTGAGACAGTCCTGATGAATGCTGCAAGTTCAGTTAGGTTAGACATAAGGCTTGTGGCAACGTCACTGTGCCAATATCTAACTCTAATCAGTGCATCTGTCTTTTCTTATCCTCTCATAATGTCCATCAGTAGCAGTTATATCAGATTAAACTTGTGGGGAGATATCTCAGCTGTCTAATTAACAATGTAGGGGAGAAAAAACCAACCAAACAAGTTCTGCTGGTATTTTAAAAGATTTACAGCAGCCATGCTATGTTTCATTTCAAGTAATAAATATGTGCCTAAGAATCCTTTCAAACAATCAGTCTCTTAGTATCAGGAACACCCAAGAAGAAATGCACTTCAAATTAATGTGCCTCCATAAAAAAAAAACCCAGAATTTAATGCAATTGTACATGTTCTAAATTAAGATCTCTGCAGTATAAGAGGATGCTACTCTAAGAATGAAAATACTTGCAGTTTCATTTTTAAAAGACGGTTTTTTTATTGTGATGTTCTAATTATATTTTAGTTTATAAATGATATGATTTATCATATTTTCCAGAAAGAACATTAAGAGTTAGGGTAGGTGGGTGAGAGAGAGGAAGGTGGTATCATTTAAAAATGAAGTCAGTCGGTACTCCTATCTTGCACACAGACTGCTAGTTATATTCTGTTCTCAGATACATTGTGCCTAAACACACGTGATCACATCTGGCACTCTGGAACTGTCTGAAAGCACTTTCTGGTGACTCTGATGATAAAGTTTATTTTGAGAGTGAAGTATTTTTTATTTCAAGGGTAAACACTTCCTAGGGTGGTGTAGACAACCCTTTAGTTTCACTGAATGCCTTGTGGTTTCTTATTATTTTTTTTAGAGAACATTGGATTTTTATGGAGCTGTTTGACCAGCCTTTTTTCTCAAGCACTGTTTTCCCAAATGCTTCCTTAGCCTCCACCTACAGGAGACAAAAAGTTTCACAAAGAAACTACGTATGTGTAAAAGTTAGTTAAATATATGAACAGCTTGTCATTATTTTGAGATTAAAAGTTTCAACGAAAATATTTTAAGGTGTTCTAATATCTTTGAAATAAAAAAGAAAATAAAAAAAAATCCAGTCTTGAGACATAAAAGCATTGATAAAGTCCATACTGAGGGAAAGGGAACACAGACAAGAGCTTAATCTTTTCTGCTTACTCTGTGCACCTGGTAAAAGTAGAAGCAAGAACATCAGTTAAATTCCCTGCCATTAATCCTGAGTGGTTTTCTGATTTTCTCATTAACTGATTTCTGTTTAACAGGCTACGGGAAATATACTTTATACATGCTTTTTAATTGCAGAACTAATGCTAAGTGGGAAAAAAGAAAAGGAGCATGTTGCAGGCTTTACATATAAACTGTGATCTTCCAGCTGAACTTCCCAAAACCAGCTGTCGCTCATTTTCATATACAAAGTATCTTCATGCATTCTTCATGGAGATACTCTTGGCTTTTCTTTCAATATGGCTTGCCTTGTCTCATCCCTTTCTCAGGGCTTAGATGGCAACCCTACATTCAACCATTTCATGTCAGAAAATTTCCTGGCTGGAAGATTTCCATCACTTGCATGTTGACCTAAGAACATCTGACATATTCCCTACCACCTAAATTACACTATGTCTTTTTACTGAGCTCCAGCTGAGTTCTTTACTTCTGCATGTTCAGCTATTTCTGACAATTACATAGCAGCTCTAATTCTCACATTCAGAGCTGGCTGTCTAACTGTCTAGATTCTCCCAATCCCTAGATACTACTGGATTGCCACAGAACTTTTTATGCTTTGCTTAATGCATGTTTTGTTTGTTTGTTTTTAGGTATGTGCAATTACCTGGAGAGCTCTTTTTTACAGTTCACAGTAGAGTTCACACACAGTTCATGCACACAAAAGCAACACAGCCAGCAGACAATAAAAAGAGGCAAGCTACAAGATACCAGGTAAGTGCAAAGTAAAATATAACAAGGAATTCCAAAACATTTCAAACTGATTTTCTGAATGTGTAAAATACTCTCATCTAACTCCTCTTCATTCTGTAATGTATTACAGGTCCATCCAAAATACTGACTTGGACAGGAAAGAAAAGCCATCCAAAGATGTGTACAAATCTCACACTGAGCAATTTCATTCTATCCATTTAAGGGTCTTTACCCTTTCCTGGTAAAATGATAGAACAGTCCCAAATAATGCCTTGCTTTTATTATTTGGACCATTTGGTATCTCCAAAATGATGAAGCTGGCATGAAGGAGGCAGCTACAGGAATCTCGGCAAAAGAGAGGAAGAGTCTGTGATGAGCAGAGCTGGAGGGAGAGGAAAGCAATGTAGAAGCAACATAAATTTGTGTATTGGAAATTAAGACTGATTTGGTATCTTCAACAAGGTCTAAAGCTGAACATTTTGTCGTGTGTTTGACCTGGTGACATGCTTACTAGCATGCTGTTTTCTGAGTGGGATCATATCTAGGTTTGCAGCTTGACATTCTGATGCCTCTTTTCTTGGAAGTGGCCGTTCACTTGAGCTGCCAGTGCAGTAACATTGCCAGTACTCTCTTTGAGAAGCTTGGTAACATGGTCTAGATAAGTATGGGTAATTGACCCTAGTGAGTCTGGGGTTTTATTACATGAGATTATCTTACTGATCATTCTTGCTTCTCAGCAAGTTTCTAGGTTGTGCATCAATTTCTTGAATCCATGTGCCTTACTCTGGCTCGATGTCCCAAACCTCATACCTGCCTCCCTTCCCCCTCAATTCATTAACTTTACTTCCTCCTGATCTTAGACCTTTTTTCATGGTGCAGGATTCTTGACCACCACCTCAACTCCAACTTCATTTTTGCTTTAATTTTCCAGCTACTACAATCCTCGGCTTCTTCACTTTAAATTTCAGAATGTGATTGTAATTGCCTGTCTTCAGTTTCCACATTTCTCCCTCTGAATTTACCTTCTACAGTCATATAATACAAAACACGTGTCTGAAAAACTCCAGAGAGCTTTATAATATGTTAATCCTTCCAAGATCTGAATATTCCAACAGGGTTTCAAGAAAATCTTGAAAACAACTTAAGTCTTCAAATATCCTTTGTTTTTCTCACAATTTAGTTTAGAATTCCTTAAGTATAAGAAGCAAAAGGTGAGGGCATCCAAAGAACACCAGTTATGACATACACCAAAACCCTCAAGTGCCTTCCCTACTATTACTGCCGAACAGTGATATGCCAGATTGGAGGTTTAATCAAAGATCATTTTTCCAAGTTCTTCATAAAACTGGAGAAAAAGTTCATGGGTGGTTTTATTTTCCTTCATTCTGATGGTGAACACCTTCTGAATACTTTTAAATCGTCTCTGCTCGAGGCTGACCTTTAAAATTAAAGGCCATGTGCCACAAGAGCATCATCCTGGAGGTGACTTTCTGAATCACCTGACCCCGTTTCCCTGCTGTTGCAAACTAACAGAAAACATTTTGGTATGAAAGTGTGAAAGAAACAGCAAAACATCTTGGTCCCTGTGATTACTGAGAATTCTATTTCTGAAGGAACAAGGGAACAGTGAGCATACCTAAGGAATAACAGAAACATCAGACCTAATGATTTCTCTCAATAACCACATTTTTAATAATGATTTGAATTATGTGTTGAACACCTGGATACCATTTCCACAAAAATGAAAAGGTGGCATACAGTTGCTTTTCCTTATATAGAAACAAGAAATTTAGTTTTCGATTCAGTGGATCTTTGTATATGCTTGGTAAAATCCAGGCTTTATCAACTAATAGCATCTTAGCTTTTAAAGAAAGGCAATAAATACACTGGTTTCTGAAGAAATAAAATGTTTTCCTCTTAATCATCCAAAAATAACAACTTGGACTGAAGACATGAGGGCACTTGAATCAGACCTTTTTTATCCCTGATGAATTTTTGTTTCTACTGGTTACTTAATCTGCTACAACCTGAAAAATCAATATCTTCATATTTTACCTTAGCTACCTTGCTTGCCTCTATATATCTTCCTGTCAGATAGAGAGCTGAGAAAGTGATAAAGGATCTTGAACATGGATTAGTACATTTCACTATGTAGATGTGATATATATAAATATATATATATATATAAATAATGACACACCAGGTCAATCAGTCTCTTACTGAGAAGTGAAATGCATATAATTTTGAATTTGGTAAGATCTCAAGCTGACCAGTGTAGTGGGAGAACCTAGCCTATTTTCACATATTTGTACTTGAATGGAAAAGAATGACAAAAAGTAAGAAGGCAGTGTTTATTGAACTTCATTACAGCTATTTTAGATAATTGAACAGAAATTCAAAAGTAATGGAAAAATAATGATCTCAATATGTGATCTGGCCCATGTGATTGTGTAAGAATTTCCTGTTTTTTTCCCCTCTATCCTCCTACATTACAAGAGCAGTAACAGCCATTTAAAAAGAAAACTTGCCAAAACATCTTCTCAGATTACTCTGTGCTTTCTGTACAGTGCTTTTGTGTACAATTTTTGTCTGTCTGATAACCTAACAATAGTCTGTGTTATGTTTTGAAAATACAAGTGCTGTGTTCCAGGAAATATATATGATTGCCACAATATCAGGATCAATAAAATGAGATGCGAATGTTTAAACTTACTTATTTTTAAGAATCTGTCAATCAGGCTGCAATTTTAAGGGGTAGGGGAACGTGTGTTCCATGCTAGCTCACAAAATAGTGGAAACAAGAATCTGAGGAATACCATAGATCATATTACAGTAGTATATTACTATAGCTATGTTGCTATGAAGTGTAGTAGGGATCAAAAAACCTATGCTTTATGGAAATAATTATTTAGGTCCACTTCCTATCATTTAAGTCAGCAGTCTTTGAAGTGGAAATTGGATATCAATCCAAATTATTTGCTTGTTAGTTACTTCGCCAGTTTGTATAGAATCTGCTAGTAGGACTGCTAAAATATTTCCCAAAAATGTCCTCCTTCTAATGAATTTTATTTTCTTCTCATCACTGCAGTAAATCTTTTACTTTGAATAGCAATAAGTGATCCAAACCATTTTTCATGAAACGTGAGAGCTTTTCCATATCTTCACTATGTCTTTCTCAATCTCTGTGATTTAGTAAATAGGGATCTTTTCTTAGCAAATTAAGCATCTCTGAACAGTCAGTTTCAATCATAGGAAACGCTATTTCTTCATGGATAGATAAATCTCATACGCAGTTCTCATTGTAGAAGCCTGCAGTAGAGGCCACACGTATACAAAAGTTAAGCTATTCATGCTTGGTTATCTTAAGCTTAATATTCACTGAAATATTTGTTAATGTTCAGCCCTTCTTAAAGCGGGTCATTTTTAATAATTGCTTGACTGTTGATTTAGTTCACAATAGATTTAGTATAAATTTTAGTTGAGCGAACACACTGCCCCTGCAGTGGGTTATTCGTGCCAGCTGGCTTAAAGATGACATGCCTGCCTGCAGTGTTCATATGTCTTCAAATTTTGCATTGGCTGAAACTGTCTACACCTTCAAATTTAAATTTAAATTTAAATCTGTAAATCTAGAGGTACTCGTGTAAATAAGGTAATTATTCACAGTACTAATCTGGGTAAACAGCTACTGTTAGTTTTCCTTCTAAGGTACTAAGCAAAAATAATCTTTATTTATAAAAATATTTATAATTTAAAATGTTTCAGAGAATATTCCAGGGAAATTTTTGTCAACTCTTTGTTATTCCTTTGTTAATCTACAGATGTTGAAAATTAGTATTCAGAATTTATAAAGCAGTTTAATGGCAGGGAGGAGAGGGAAGAGGATCTGTTCCTTTGCTAGATGACCAGAGATTTATATTAATTGTTAGATGAACTCTATGCATATGATAGCACTTAAAATATTCAGCTTGAATCATCCAGCTACCGTATGCAGTCTCATACCCACAACTAGTCACAAACAGGAACTCGACTGTTTTATTGTTTTGCCCTTTATAATGTCTAGAAATTGTAAGTAGGATTTACCAACATTACAAATATTTCCTCTAATCTGGAGTACCTGTACAGATTGATGGCATATTTCAGGATAAAAATACACTTACATCATTAATCTTAAAGAAGTATCTCTGGAGAGAGTTTATTGCCTGTTAGCAACCGCTGACCTCTATAAAAGATTTCTGCATAGATATATTTGTATTTCTGTATAGCTACCAACCTTTAAAAAGCCTACAAGATTTTAAGGAATAATTTTAGATGCCATGGCCAAAAATAACATTTTAAATAGTTTTTCAATCTGTGAATCACAACTATAATCAGTAACTGTAACTCATCCATTGTTCAAAACTTCTTTTTCAAAAAAGACTAGGTATTTTCTTTCTATTTCTAATAAATTTTTCATCACTAGCTTTTATACTCAAATATCACAGCTTGGCTTTTTTCTGCGTCCCTGAACTAAAATTGGAATCACCGCATTTGCTCTCAGACCAAGTGGCTAAGATCATTACAGAATCATCCACCACCTGAAAACCTTGAAACATATTTTAAAAAACATGCAGGTTGTATCATAAACCTGCTTTAACAGCATATTGTTTTGTTAATACTTTTGCAAGAGATTGTTTTTCTTATCTAATTTTAGATGCAGCTCCACATTATACAGATGCTGCACTTTTGTCTTCCTCTGAAATACACATTTGAGAGCTCTTTGGTTTTTAGTTGGTTTTTTTAAAAAGGAAAAATGTCTTTTTCCTACCAAGACATCAACAGGTGCTACTCTGGAAATGCAGCCAAATGAGTTTCCTGCTGTTTTAAAGATAGTTTTACAGGCATATTGTGCCTTTTCATGACATGATCGATTCTTCTAAATGACATTTTAATAGCTGTTTATTTGGAGTCTATGTTTATATTTTCATGCATTTAAATTTTGTCTATATTTTGTTTTTCTGTTTCAATTATAAATGATTATGATTTTAATATCATTTAAGACAAAAATATGAAAATGTTAACACCTTTTATCTGATAATCTCAAAAAAAAGTGTTGTAAATATTAATGAATGCTACTTCACAGCATTTTTCTGGTATAGATAATCCATGTCATATCAAAGCATTTAGCAGACTGGATAATAGTTGTACAGTAGGATTAAGTAACTTGCCTATGATTAAACAATGAGTTGCAAAGCCTCTTTTATGTGAGTAGGAGGAGCACAGCTAGATATACTTCCTCTATGTGTGTGAAGGTAGCAATTTATGCATCAGATGAGTAGAGGATTGAGAGAGAATGTGCTTTTTTGTCTATAGTCTTTAATGGGTATCTGTAAACCACAGGTGGTTGGTAAACTGCAGCCTGGCATCCATGATTTCAGAGTATGTTTACACCACAGGTAATGGAATGACTGAAGCTTGCATTTGGAAATGTAAATTTGAATTACCTGGCTGGGACATTAAACAGCAGCATAGCCATGGCAACAAGAAGCTCAGCATGGCTGGCTGTGTAGATGCTAAGCAGGTTTATAGATGGTGCTGAGATCTGTCCTGTGGTGTGTACACAGCTGGAAAAGTGAGGATTTGATAAAAAACTACTGCATGTATATATACACTGGGAGTAGTCATTCCTTGAACTGCAGAGAATAGGGACCTCTGGGGACTGTGTTCCAGCTCTTAGAGCTCCTGCTCTGGGAAGACCCAGAAGTTGCGCTCTTCTGAAACCCCCACCTGGCTGAAGTGAACTGTAGCAAGTCTACAACAGTTCTGGTTTATTAGTAATTTATCCCTCTCCCTTTTTATATTTAAACATCACCATGGGCAAAGTTATAAAGGTACCCCAGTGAACAAGTGCTAAATATACTGGCACTAAGACTAAAAAGCAACACCATGGTGCATAAGAATAGACAGAAGTTACTTTTTGGATCCTTTTATTGTCTTTCCTCCTACATTACATTTTCCTCTTTTGGATCTTGATCATGATGGTAAAAACATATTCTTTTGGTAAAAAAGGTATTTTTCATTTAGAGATCCAACTTTGAAACTTTCTTCCCCTGTGAAATCCAAATACTTGGGGTTTTGCCATTCATTTTTACAAGTGTTCTGAAGACAGAAATATACAACAGCAACAAACAAGTTTATACGGAAATGCTTAAAAGAGGATATAGATCATCAGGAAATACGGCCTTGTGATTCAGTACATAATTATGATCCTGTCCTACAGAAATGGATAGTGAGGGAAGTGAAAAAAGAATTTTCCATTGGCTGTAGGAAAAGTAGTCAAGGGCTGAAGGGAAGATTTCTGGCTTCCAGTCACCTGTGTTTATTGTCTGGCAGAACTGGCCTAGCTGCAGCACCCATTTGCTTAGCCTAAGTACACAGTCATGTGGAAGTGCATGCTGTCCTCTCAAACTCCTCACTTTATACCACTTTTCTGCCTCTAAAGTTTGTGTCTGCTGTTAAAGGAAAGAAAAAAATAATCTTTTTTCATGACAGTCTTTCCTTTTAGCAGCATCCGATTACTAATTCTGACTTTTTGTCCTTATTTTCAAGTAAAAAGCAGGCTAGTATTTCTTTCAGTACTCAATCAAGAGCAGCTGGAGCAGCTGTTAATAGATCAAAAACATAAGTAAGAATGATTCTTCTGAAAGGTTTTCATCATTACCTCTGTCTTAATTTTTGTGCGTTTAGACAGTTGTTAGCATATTTATCTGTGTGAAACTGCAAGTCAATAAAGAGGTTGAACAACAGTGCAAAACCCAGAGGTTTTCTTGAAATTAAAGTTGAATTATTTTCTGCCTTCCAGTGCTGTAAATGGGATGCCTAGGACTGAAAGGATGGATGACTAGACACAGTCATTGCAATGGACAGAATCTGTTATGCAAACCAGGAGACTGCTCCAGAAAAGTAAGAATTCATGGCATATTGCCACAAACCCCTAGAGCATTATGCATTGGTAGTAGAGAGAGAGTAGAGCTGTGAAAAGTTTTATCTATGACTCATCAGAATATTTTAATGCTAGTCTAAAGGACTCCACAAATGCTGCACATTTATTAAAGATACATTCTATATTATATGAGTTGCTCAATGAATTAAAAACAAACCAAAACTTCTTCAGGCTTTAATATAAATTCCATTTAAAACTTAAACCTCAGATACAGTAAATCTAACTTTATGTATTAAGTGAAGTACTTCACAAAGGACCCTCATCACCCTAGGGTATCCCTCTAATCAGTGTACTTCCACATGACTGTGATGGCCTGAATTACCTGGAGGAAGTGCTTGCTTCTCTCCACTGACACTAGAGAGATCTTGGAAGCCAAGCATCTCAATTAAATGCCCACAGTTAGATGAGAGCAACTTAAGCTTGAATGCACCAAAAATTTGCATGTCCTGGATGCTCAATGTGTAACTGACTTCCACATCCTCTTCAGACATCTGTTTAAAATGGGGACAGGGTAGACTTCCCATACTTTTATATACAGCAAAGCTAGATGGCCCCTCAGATTTCACAACGATAATCTGGTTTTGCCCTGGAACTAGTCAGTATCAGGTAATGAAATTCTAAATGGTGGAGGCAGATGTCTTTTCCACTTTCATGGTATAATTTAGTACTGGTTAAAACTGTGTTACACATCCCATTTGATGAAGACCTTCACATGGCAATATTTACCTGTTTTGTGTTTCTCAACTGTTGCAGTTCCAGCACCTGTTCTTCCAATACCTGCATTTCCTTGACGGGAGGATTTGTAATCTACTTCTGCTACCAGTCTATTCCACTCTACCAGGTAGCTTGTGCCTTTGTCTTCAAGACGTCAGACAACAGCTCAATCTGTGTCTCATTTTAGGAGAGCTTATTCCATTTTGGGTGGTTCCTTGCTGGACTGTAATCAGTCCATCTGGTTAACACTGTACTGGCCGGAAGTACATCAACTAATTTCTTTTGTTATTATCTAATTTAAGCACTTTGAGCTCCAGTTCAACCCTAAATTTAGAAATCTGAGGAGCAAGATCTTAATTGGCTGCTTCAGAAATGAGAATACATATATTCAGTCGAGCCTAATTCATACCCGGAATTTGACAAAGCTTTAGGTTTCTTTCTGTTTTAGCTGAAATAATTTATTCTTTCCTGTATTCCAGTGCCAAACCCCTTTCCTTATTCTACTTGTTAGACAATGTGTGTGCGCGCATGTGCACATCTGTGTTCTCCTACAGTCAAGAAGGTCCAGCATTGCTTTCAACATGATCTCTCCCACTTCATGGGTCATTCTTCGACTATTTGTAACAAGCTTCACTCTGCTTCTGTTGGAAGCACTCCTGAACATGCATACATGTGCACTGAGAACACTGCCAAAAACACACTCAGAGTTCAATAAGAACAAAAGGCAAGACAGGATGGGATGCATAATTCCACAGAAATGTAAACAATGAAACACAGTTTGTGAACAAAAAAAACATGATTGTGCAACTTATATTTTGTTCAATAAAATTCTAGTCTATGTTCTGTGTCTTTCTTTGACATTTGTATGTCTTTAGAGAAATGCTGATGTTATCTTTACTGCCAAAATTTCCCCACAGCTTAGAGCAAGTTTGTTTTAATGTGAAGAATAAATGTTTTTTTCAGCTAATTCACTAGAATTATTCTTTCATCCTTCACTAAAACTTTCATACAGGTTACTGAGCAGTGGAAAGGAAGCAAAAATTATGGAATTAGCTTTTATTTTGTTTAGATTCAAGACAATGTATTCCATTGGCAATTAGAGAAAAATAGGAAATGTAGAATCATACAATCATGTATATGATAACCTGGATAAATTCAAGAGTCTGTTTCAAGTAAATTGAGTAAAAGAGTAATTTTTAACACCTCCTAAGGCAGAGTGGATCATGTTTGGAGTTCATCTAAATAAGCCTTGATCTGATAAACATGATACATATTTTTCCTTTAAATTCAGTGTTTATAAATAAGAAATTATTCTTGTCATCTAGTTGAAGTTTATGAAAAAGCACATCACCTTCTACTGAATTAGTCTTGTAAAGGTTTTTATTCCTAGAAATCTGGTTTCTAGGGTTTCTAACAAAATTGGAAAAAAATGGTCATTATATTATGTAGCAGAAGTGGCAATGAAGGGCAAGTGAGAAGGATGAAAAATTTAACACTCTTAAATATCTGCTTTCATCAAACAATGTCTTATTTGCTGTAGAAGCACTCACAGTCCATCAGCTTCTCAAGGTGAATCAGATGTTTAAACCCAAACGTAAGAAAGCCATAGGCATATGTGAATTGGATAAACTTTATTCAGACTTGCAACAAAGTCCTGATCCAGACTTCTCCTACCATTTCTGTTAAAACACCTGAGCAGATTTTTCAGCTGAAACATAGGGCTACATAAAATGCTCCGTTAAAGTAAGTTCCTGTTATTTAATCATTAGAGATCAAGCTCCACCCCATCTTCCAGCCATCACCACAGACACAAAGGGGCAAAAGGCACTTCTTTTGTCTTCAGTAAATAAATCTTCCCAGAATGCAGAACCACGGAGGTTAGTTCTGAAAATAACTAAGCGATGTGGAAAGTAAAATGCAATAATACCTAGTCTCATAGGAGATAGATAATTTCTCTTGCTTACTACAGTTGCTAAGTGTCCAGACAGTATGTTGACAGATACAAAATACAAACCTAAACAGAGCGTGAGTATACCTGTAGAACTATTAAAATGTAATGGATTTAGTAAATAACATATACTGCATTGATTTTTAATCATGTAGTAAAATTCTGAGTAAACAAATTTGAATAAAGCATACCATTTTGACTCCGTGATTAACCCATGTATTCAGTTTTGTATATTTGATGAGAAATATTTTGGTACAATATCCACATCCAAAATGAAATCAAATGTCTGTGGATCTTTTGTTCTGCTTATGTATACTGTAGCAGAAAGCTCATACATACAAGGTGGTAAGACAACTGATTCTAGACATCAGCTTTACACCTTTCAAAGGATGCTTAGGTAAGGGAAATTAAATAGCGTGTTTTAGAGTAATATAGTAATCAGTGCAGAAACACTGAATAAGGAGAAATCCTGATTTACTTTTATCTGCAAAGAATTTACTTTTATCTATAAAGACTTTGAGCATTTCCAAGGATGGGACTTTTAGGAATTAAGTACTCTCCAGAGCTAAAATAGTATGCGTCAGACCTGATCCAGGCCTGACTGAAACTAGTTGCTATTGAATTTGTATAAAACCTATAAATACATTACCTGCTGAATTGAAGGTGAATACAGTGATTACTCTTTGTTTATCCATTGACTACCGTTTTTCTGCCTCTCACAGATGTACTTATTTGCTCTTTGCAGTGGTTGTCTATCAACCACACCTGAAAATCAGAATTCCTGCTTCTTTTCCTCTAGCAAAAAGACGAGGAAGACTTCTAAGAGCAGTGGAAATGGGGTCTCAGCACCCGATGTTGGACAGCAGTTCATGTCTGAAGGAACTAGTCTCTGAAAGTGCTGCCTACTGAATGCCCTGCTTGTGGTCCCCCTAGCCTTGATGAAATACTGTACTTCTGGTTGCACTAAAGGAGTTTAAGTGTACAACAACAGGAAGGTAAGCTTCTTGTCTTTTAACAGAAGAAATAAGTGAATGCTGCCCAGTATGGAAAATATCTGCTGTGATTACCTGTCCTGCTGTGTGTCTCCTCAGTGTATCTAAGCAACTTAATTAAATTATCAAAGTCAGATAAGCCAAGGGCTGACAGAATACCTGCACAGCTTCTAATGGTGGAACTAATTACTGTGCAAACATCGTATTTGTTTTCTGATTTGGTTGATGATTAGTAGTATTGGTGGTATTTGGATGACTCACCAGTGGCTCACAGTTTGAGAACTGAGTGGGTCTGTCCTTTCATTATAAATTGGTAGTGCAAGGGAGAAGAATTGAAAAAGATAAGCATTTTCCTGAGCTTTCCTGCAGCAATTAGTGGGTATAGATCTGAGAACATTTAACAAAAGAAAATGGTTATAAGACCTCATTTTGATTGTTTTCTAGTGAAATCTTTTCCTTTAAAAAGAAGAGGAAATAATTTCACTGGAAAAATAAAGAAAAGGGAGAAAGAAACCTCCCCTGCACTTTATACTGATTTTATTGAATTTGGGCAGTTATTTTGCCTAGTTACAATGTTTCTTCTGGGTATTGTTTTGTTTTTAATAAAAGAACACGTTTACTAATTACACTAAATAATTTTCTGAATCTTTGTTAAACAGAAGTATTTTGTCTTAAGACGACAGGGTTTTGTTTATTTTTTAACTGTTACTAGAAACACAGAAAAATACTGTTTAATGATGACATGAAATATTATTTTTACTTTTGCTTGACAGTTTCTGTGCTTCTTTGTATGAAACAAACATGTACAAAACCCTGGTAAGTATTAATAATACATTTAAATATTAAATATTTAAATAACTCATTATTTCATATTTTATCTATAGATTAGATTTAAAGTTAAGCATGATGACAATCAGAGAGGTGATTTATCCTGAGTTATATCACTAGGTAAGAAAAAACAGAGCCTTAATCTTTTGGACCTGTAACTTCTCCCTTTAGCCATACTGTTAAGGCAAAACCTGGAGATAGATGATGAATGTGGGCCTGAAGACAGAGCAACAAAATCCAGGGGAGCCACTATTGGACTGTTTGTTTACAGATGCATATTAATTCTTTCAAGAGCTACCTTAAGCAAGTTAAAATAAAGTGAAAGCAGGTAAGTTCTAATAATGAATGATTCTTCAATCTGTGTCCTATGTAAGAGCAGTATGGGACCATGGAGACATCTGACATACACAGATATTTTTGCTAAGGCCTTTTTCTGTACCTGTTTCTTTGGAAATGAAATTTGCAAGGTTCTTAAATACTTACAGTGTTTTAACAATGTATATTTTGTCTTCTGGACTGGTTCTTTCTTGACTGGACTACAACTAGTATAATCTAGAGCTGAGTGGAAACAGTCAAGATTTTCTTAATGTGTGTGGAAACAGAGACACACCCTAATTAAATTAAATTCTAATTAGAACCTTAATTGTTTTACTTCTTGAAATGGCTTGAAACAACTGCATTTGGAAAGAACAGACAAGAAGAACCATTACAGATGCAAGAAGTACTTTGTCAAACTGTATTTGACAGAGAAGGCCTCTGTTTGATATGAAAAATAGCAGTGTGGAGACAAAGGGGGTGGGAGAAAACAGAAGAACAATTTAAAAATAGTCGGTCCAATTTTACATTTCTGAGAACATCAGAATATTTTCTTGATAAAAGCCCACATTTGAAAGAGACAATTGTAGTTTTGTGGCAGAGAGCAATAAAGAATCCATACTTTCTGTGTGACTATCACTCAAAGCTTGTTCCCAATCACATAATTAGGTAGTGTGCTGACCCTTATTTGCATTATCAAGGGACCATCAGCTCCCGAGACTTATTTATGTTCATTTTGAAATTCATGTGTTCACACTTAAATCAATTACCTGGATTACTGCAAGATTTTTTAATTAGAAAAAAGACCTTGGAATCTTTCCTTTTCAAGCTGCTTTCTTAGATATTTCATGGATACTTCTTCAAAGAACCTTTTAGACTTAAAAACAAAACAAACAAAAAAACAAAAACAAAACAAAAAAGGAGCGATTAGAAGAATAAGAACTCTGAAAATGTTTATTCAAAGCAATAAGTGAACTCCTGAATCAGTTCAGGACACAGACAATGAGAACAGCATGAAACACACTGGGGAGCACTGCTGCTAATTGTCTACTCATCTAGTATCACAATGAGCCAAGACTGCTTGAAAAGAACTGAGAAAAAGAACTGAGCCATTAGCCTACTAGTAGTAGAAGAAAAGAGAAACATGATACGTGAAACTGAAAGTGAAATTTCTGAATGTTGGCTTGCCTAAAATATCAGGAAGGGGAGACGAAAAATTTCCAGAAATCAGAGATTTTCATGGTATGGTATAATTCAATTCCCTTCTCAGAGTTTTTTTTCCAGATGGGTTTGTTCACTGTTCTGCTCCGTTGACCCAAATGTCAGTTTCATTGGACCTCCTTTAGTCGTTATACAGGGACTTTTTGGAACACAGACATTTATAGTTGTATTCAAAATACGTAGCTGAAACAATGAGATCAGAATTTTTTTTTACAGAAATATCAACATACATTATTAATTACTACAAAAATCTAACATTTTTGACAGTTATGCTGTATAAAATGTAAATGAAATGTTTGACTTTATTGGAACAAATATTTTTTAAAATAATTCTTTTTGAGGCATTATTGAAAACTCCCAATTTAACAAAGTATGATTTTTATAAAGTCAATCATTTTATATGTAAAATACTTATAAATACATATAAAATACATATACATTAAAATGCATTTTCATAATAAAACAGATGTTACTATTTAAAATCCTTTCATCAGCTCTTTTTTCTTAGGTCTTCATGTGTTTCAGTATCATAGGGCCTCATTTGTAGGTGATGCAGCCTGCTAATGTAAATGTTTTCTGTCCCAGCAAAGCAGTAAAAAAAGTAGTGAAGAGCAATGGGAGGAGCTCTTATCATTCCAGAATGTGTAAGTCAGAAAGGTATGGACTAGATATGTTTTTTTACAAAAGCAGCTTGGACACATGACTAATAATTGAGAGGTACCTAAGACATGCATCAACAATTGTGATTAAGTTACTGAAGCTAGAGGCAATTGATCTCAGCAACTTTCCTGTGGCTATTTTCAGTACTATCCACTTAGAGTAGTTTAATGAGGGGCATGCTAGGTTTCTAGGAATGTCTGAGTTTAGGGACATATCACATGTTTCTCTGTCAGTAGACAAAATACTTGAGTCAAGACTTCCCCTCTGACACACCCATCCTTCCAGTGACAGTGATATAATTTCAAATGGATGAAAACTTATAAAAAAAAGCATGTGAAGACATTTACCTTTAGTCAACCACAATTGCAGTGCTAATCTAGATAAGACATTAGAAATATTGTGTCTGTTTTAAGATAGTAAATAAACACATCTCTTGTGTTTCATTTGTGCTTCCTGGTCAGTACACAGTTAGGATCAGGCCAGAAAGGAACACAAAAATGTCTTTGGATGGTGGCTGTAATTTAGACATTGCATTTCCAAGCTTAGGAGTAATCTAAGTCAAATCAGATGAAAAATGTTTTTAGTGTAAAGAAAACATTAAGAACCTTATTTGTGTAACTCAAAAGTAGCAAACTATAGAGAAAAACATAGTGCTAATTCTATTGACACACTCTTCCAGCAACAAATTGTTAGATTAATCTTTAAACGTATGCGGCAATTTTGCTTTAAATAACAACAAAACTGAGATTTTCTTTTTTTCTCTTTTCTTTTGTAGATATTTCCTGGTTTAAAGCTTCTATTGCATCATAATGTAGGATAAGGAAGTAGGTGCCATTTAAATGATATATTCATGTTAGAATTCAGTCAGCTATATGTATTAAAGAAATCAAACAAAGCCTGGGAGGCACAAAGAATATGACAGACTGCAGTGACGAAATAAATTTGTTGCATGTATTCAGCAATGATAATCAATAGGGTACGAACATTCAAATTAGAAAAGCTTATGAGCTTTATTTTCAATAATAGAAAGTTTATGAGGAATGTAAGTTTACCTGTTGAAGCTCATTAGTTTCTCTCTCTCTCTAAAAATTCAACACTCATCTTGATGCTGGTGCTAGCTATCTCAAAATATACTCCTTTGCCTCAAGATTTTTGATGTCTCATTGTAAATTTTAAGTAATTCTTTCAGTTTGTCACAGTGGTTTGGCTCATTAGAACAAATTTAATGGAATACATTGGGAGGATGTGTTGCCAGTCCTAAGCTATTACTGAAGAATCATTCAAATATAAATAGGGATGTATGCAATGGAGAGTTCAAAACTTCTGTCTATCCTCGATGAGATTCCCTTTTGAAGGACAATAATAGAGTTCCCAGAAAAAAGTTTTTTTAAAAAATACAGTTTATGGTACAAGTGAATGTTGATATTAAGCAGAACCATAGCACAGAAACCTATGGAAACAAGCTCTTACTCAACTTTGGAAATACAATAGATATAAAACTGAGGAAATTGCAATCAGGTATTTAGAAAAATACTGGAATTGTTTCTGGAGGAGGTAGTGAGAAGGCTGTCTGTTTCAGTGCAGTTTTGAGTTAAAACACTTTGAATGCTCATAGGTCCAGTTTTTACTTCACATTGCCAGCTTTGTCTTTTCTGTGGAAACCATGCAAAATAACTAATATGGATAACATTATGTAAACTTTTGAAGACGACTATAAATTCCATCCAGTTATTTGCAAAGTTGCCATTAACAGGATCCTGTTCTTTAATTTTTTCAGTGTAACATGAAGAATCAGCCATATTTTCAGGTTCAGGTACATATGGATCAATAGCCAAATGCTGATGTGTGTAGGTAAAACAAGTAGAGGCAAAGAAAGATCACTTCTTGTTGTATATAGCATACCTGGTATTTTAAATACCATTATGGGTTGTTGTGTTGGACAAGGTAAATGCTATCAAGTTTTCTCTGCCCGTTCTAACAGTTTCAGGATCCAGAAAATAACTTGATTGTATTTTTTTGATCCTGAGGATTTCTTCACTGTTCTGGGAGAGGACAGGGGTCCAGTTTCTATTCTACTTTTATACAGACATAGAGAAAGGACAGACTCAAAAAGACTTCACTAAACCAAACTTACCCCATTTGGTGCTAATGACCCTTAAAAGTGAAAGTAGCCTATGGGGCACCCAGAATTCTCCTAGTTCAGAAAAGGTAGGTGAGAATCAAGAATGTGTTTCTATCAATAAAATCTGCGTGAGTGATCATGCAAAATGTCAGTTAACTGGCACTTGAATGAAGACGTGCACTAAAATATTGAAGGAGAAATTCAGTCTTTACCAAGCAGACTTTCTTCCAGATTTCCATGTAGAAAGACTGTACTACCTCTTTTCCATAGACACAGTTACGCTTTGAGATGTGAGTTAAAATAATGTTACCCATTTCTGAATATATATCGACCATTATATTAACTGATTTAATACCTCACATTCTGGTGACGTTAACATTAGATAAGACGAGCTACCAGTGAAGTGAGGTTGATGACAGACATTAATTTTCCAAACAGCTTTGTTGATTGAGAAGTCACTTCTCATCATGTCTTTCCTGTGTCCTTTTTGCTAGAATAGCAGATCAGAAGTGGCTGCTTTTCAGCCCATTCCAGACACGTCTGCTGGATTAAATTACAAGGCAATGAAAGTTGTAAATCATCCCTGCTGAAACAGACTATGGAAAGTGCACAGCTTTCCTTGTGGTAACTGCCTCTTGTAATGCAGTGAAATGATATTGGGGCAGGGGGAGCATCTACTGACAGCACCAGCTATAAAGATCTGTCTCTGTGTTTTTTGTATCTGTGTATGTGCAGCTGATGTATCTCAGTCCTGATCAAATATTTCACTGTCAGTAAAAGAAATTATTGAGTTTAGTAAGTATAGTGTATAACATTGCTTGAGGGGGTGGGGGTGGGAGGCAGGATCATGGTGAAATATCATATGGCTTATGAAAAGTGAGTTTCTGCACAGTACAAAGTTGCTGGACAAAGTACATTCAGTTGCCTAAACATAAGTGACCAGTACTGGTTTAAGGGATGTGGGGTATTTGACCTACTGGCCGCTCCAAAGTGTGCAGTTCTTCTGTGAGTTCTGTATCTTACCTGCCACCACCATACAAATACCTCAGATACCTTAAGGCATCTCAGGTGAGACCAGATGTTAAGCAATTGAATCCCACCTCACCTTATTGTAGTCTTTTCTGTTAAATACATTTATCAATTCAAACTTTATTTAATCTTGAATGAAAAAAAAAAAAAAAGAAAAATCACCAAACTTTTCAACTCTAAGGTTTTTTTCATAATCAAAAATCAAAAATCTTCAATATTTTGCATGGGGAAAATTGCATCTATTAATAGAAAGGTAATGCAGCAATGTTTATGAAATCCATGCACAGACTGATTAATACATTTAACGTGTTTACAAAAAGCTGACGAAAGGAAAGAAAGATAATAAAAGTCTGATGAAAATGCTCAGCTGCAACCATCAGTGTGATTATTTCAACTTCATTAGATTATTGTTTTTCTTCATACGCTTAGTCCCCAAATACCAAAATAATTTAAGTGCAGATTTTGTTTCTGATTAATAAGGGAAATATTTAAAATAGCTTATATGACACTCTTTGCTTGTCTCTTATGAAAGAAAGGAACGGAGAAAGGTCCTCTGAAAGAATGTTTTTTTCTTTTGAGGAAGCTTATAATGTCTTGAAACATTTCAAATTTGAGAGAAAAGGAACTGAAAAATGTTGGGACAAAGGAAAAATGTATATACTGTGTGAACTGTGTAGAAAATTAATATTTGCACTCGGTGTCATTAACAGTGGAGCTCTAAAGGCAGACTGATCTCTTGGCTAGATTTTGCCTAAAAAACTGCTGTGGTAAAAAAAAACAACAACCCAACTTGAGAAAATAACATGTGCATTTCAACTATACTGAATGTTCTTCTTTATTAGCTAAACAATCTTAAGGCCTTCAAATTTTGCGTTGCAGCTGTAGGTACCTGTATATTTTCATTTGTGTTCATGGTCTCATCAAAGTCAAGGCATTATTTAGCTTCGGAAAAGGCACTGAGATGGCTGATGTTACACCTTGAATTGTTACATTTGCAGTCTAATATAAACCGCAGAAAACAGCACAGATTATAGCTTTCATTTTCTAATCAAAGACATTTGACACATCTGGTGCTTATTATTGTATCAGCAAATATAATTATATTTTCTTAAATTTAAGTGAAAAACAGTACGAGAATTATAATGCCACAGTCATAAAAATGTACTTCTCCATTTTCTTAATGAAAGTCACCTTGTACTGGCTAAGAATAGGAGTAAACTACCAATTGATACTTTGAGTTGTTTCTACTAAAAAAAGACTCATTATGTAAAATCATCTGCTGGGAACTGCATAATACAGTAGCTGCACTTAAAATGTTACTCCTGAGCTGAAAGATTTTACTGTTTTGAGAAATATTTCCTCAATTCTCTTAACTTGCCAAGGCCCAAATGTGGAGCAGAATGTGTAATAAAAATTGAAAATGAGAGATATAAAACAATTACAAGCACAAGAAACATAAAACATAGAGAATCGTTAGTTTTGTACAAATAACTCCTTTCTTACCACCTCAGTTTCATGAATCTTTATTTCTGCTGTGAAGAATTCTCTGTGGTGAATGTTAAAGGACAACAAATTGGCCAAGACCAGAATAATTTTGAGAATGTAATGAGGGATGTGGTGTATACGAGATACTTTTTATTTAAGTTGGATTTGTGTGTGTGGAGAAAAAGTAAAAAAAAAGGAGAAAAAAAAAAAAAGGAGAAAAAAAAAAAAAGAAGATACAGCTGGTTAGACCAGAAGAATAACGAACTTATCAAGGTATGCCCACTTTGAAGAAAAATGCCTCTTGTTTCCCTAAGATTTGTTCCAAAGACATGACAGTTCAGCCTCTTTTCATGGCTGAATAAGATAAATGCTGGGCAGCTAATAAAAGACTCCACTGTTTGAAGACAAAGCTCAGTCTAAATAATGAACTACTGTGTATCAGCCACAGACAATTCTTTGATTTGACAATATAATTTTAGAAATTAAAATTAGTAAGAACTTTGTGTGCCCAGATTCTTGGCTCTGAACTGTGAGCACAGTGCTACAACTTAGAGGTATCTGACCAGAGAGTACAACGTTAATGTAATTTAATGCAAACCTGTCTAGAAACTCATCAAAGAACCATGCTGTGCAGGCTGTAAAACGTATGCCACTTTAATTAAATTTTTCAAATATTCAAGTTTGACTCAAAAGGTTTGCAGGTATTGTCAAGTATCCAGGCTAGAAAGTAACAGAGAAGTGAAAGGCAGGTGACAGTCAGCATCAAGCAGCTGCAGCATGCTTACATGCAATCAGGATGCTCAAATCTAACAGGATTGGATCACCTAGGCCAATTTGCTTTTCATTTCCATCCCAATGCAGTGAGGAGGCACATGTGCTGTACTGCAGCACTCATTTGTCAGTAGACTGTCCACTTCAGCAATTCATCTGTTGTAGCGAAGAACTAATGCTGCTTGAGTCTCAGTGTAGGCAGAACTGGTGAATGTAACTTTGCCAGATTTGGGCAGTTTGCTGCCCTCGGGATGTCTCCACAACACCAATAATCACTCTAGTTCAGATATATGTCGCTAAAGACCAAAAAAAATGGTCTGATTTGTATAAAGTTTTCTTTGACTTTGAAATGGTGTTGAAGGAACAGGGAAATGAATTCTTTCAGTAGGAAATGAAGCATGCACTTATCAATAGTTGATCACTCCATTATAGGAAAGGGAAATTATTTTACTCAAGGAAATAAGGTGCTGTTGTCATGAAAATTTGTGGGTTTGATAACCATTTCACTTGTCTAAAAGGAGAGCACTAGACCATGTACCCTGAGTTACTGTGCCCATTGTGTGAAATAAATGCATCCTCATTGGATGTAATGCCATAAATGTATGAAAGAATAGGAACAGAGAAGAAAATATTTTCAACTTTACAAGCATGAGAGATCCCAATTTGGATGTTCAAGATAAGGGTTTATGAAGCCTAAAAAGCTAAGTGAGTAAGGAAATAACGTGGCATGGCTGCATGAACAACTCAACTTGCAGGAAATGTCCTTAATTACCAGTGCTGAAGAAAGGCAGTTATGACCCAAGGTTTTTTACATTCATTCATTTTGGTGTAGAATTTTGGCTGTTGGTATTTTTTGTCTTGATTTTAATTGTATACTGGTTTTGTGACCACAGAATTTTTTTATTTGGTTGGTTGGTAGGTCTTTTTAGTAGAAGTAGTAGTAATAGTAGTAGTACTAAGACCTGTTCAAGCTGTACAAAGTGTCTGAAAAGTTCTGTTTTCTTCTTTTCACTCTGTGAAGATACATATATACACACATACTTTCATATACTTATATATGTATGGATGCAGATATGTATGCCCATACATACACACATAGATTTTTTTTATTTTACATAAACACAGATGTTCTATAAAACTTGGAAAGTATATTTGTATTATCACAAAAGAAAGAACTTCTAAGTTGATTGATGCCCAAAATATAGAGAAAATAGCAGAACATGTGAGTAGGCACAATGTATCCTCATACGTATGTTTAGGCAAAGAGTAAATATTGAAACAGCTTGCAATAGCTGTAAGAAAACCTCAGTATTTCAGCTCCTAAACTTCCTTCACATGTAGCCTTTTACTGTGGTCTGTGCATGCTGTGTTGCAGCTTTAGCCTCCAATAATGTATTTTCTACCTATAATGAGTGAAGGTTCAATATTGGGCTTCCTCATATAGTGGCAGCATTGTTTCTGACTTCTGATCTTACTGTGACCCATAATGTATCTGGTTCTTCTTCAGAAATACCAGTCATATAGTTATGGGACTTCCAGTAAAAACAGCTTCTTCACATGCTCCACAATATGTAAAATTTCTGGACCCTCCTGAATGCATTGTCTGTCGATGTGTGACAATGCCAATCAACTAAGAAACACAGTTTTTCTTGCCAATAGGAGTGTGCATGCAAGTGTATTTTCTGACCATTGCAAATTGCAGAATATCACCAATAATCATGCTCATAAGGCTGCCTGTGTATGCCTGACAGCTTTAATGCAATGATCGGAAGACATTTTCTAGTACCTTCCTTTGCATTCATTGAGTTTCTTATCAGAACCTCAAGAATAAACTCTGCCCACTGCAAGGGAGCTTATGTTGTTATGGAAAATTTATCTGCATGGATCCCAGTGCATGTGTCAGTATCTTAGTATGAGATCCACATGTACATAAACTACTTGCCTATGTACCTCAGTGCGTGTACCTCTCTTTGTTATTCTGCAGGCATTATCTATTTAGAAAAAAAGAATGGAGAAGGTTTGCACCAAGGGTCAAAAAAGTCAATAAGAGACAGCTCTTAATTTTAATGGTATATTTCATGTTCCATATTTATTCACTATTGGAGACCATTTTCACTTGTTAAACAGCAAAGAATTCTAGAGAACTGCAATACTGCTGATGATGGAGTTTGTTGATGTCTTGATCCTTGTGTTGATTTTTATTCAATGAAGTCTTATAAGCCTTTCATTCACTGAAGACTGCTGTTTGTCTTCTTCAGGTTTCTTATGACATCTTACCATTTCACTGATTTACAGAAAATCAGTTCATCAAGACCTCCATCCATAGGCAGTTGTTGGCATCCAATACGTATTCAGCTTCCTGGGTGAGAATGTATGCTTCTGCCCCCTTTTTTGTGGGTCTATATCCTGTATCATCATTATAGTTTCCTTATATTGGCATATAGTATGATATAAAATTGTATTTCATATTGGTCTATCAGTAAGAAATACTGACATGATTATTATTATGAAGGTTTTTTTCTGATTTGTACCATATCATGAAAGAAGAAAGGATGATGTCCTTATTTCCCTTTCTTTACCTCCTCATCAACATCAAAATACCTTGCCAAAGGAGGTGGAATAGGAATGAATATAGAAAAACTTTTAGCTCTTGATGCCTTAAAGTGAGTGGATTAAGTGAGTTTTCCCTTGCCACCTCATTATCATCACAACCTCTTTTAGACTCTGTCTGTCAGCTACTTATGATGCGCATAGGTTGTCCTATGCTGGAGCCAGTCCTTCTCTTCTAACATAGCATTAGGTTTAATTTTATCAGATGTTTGGGATTTCAGATCTGTCTTTGATCTCTAAACCAACTTTTTTTGAAGAGGTGATAAAACTAATGAATTGCAAATCACCTTTGATAGTTCTGAGATTTTAGTACAGGTATTAGGAAGGATAAAACAATCCTCTACAGAAAGTTGAAGCTTTTTGAAAACCACTGTAAAGCTTCTTATTAAGAATAATGTTCCCAGGGAAGACCTAATTGTCAGGGAAACTAGTGTTTATATTCAGTTGCTCTTGGAAATGGTAGAACAAGAGTTATTTCTAACGTTGCAATGTTTCTATCATGAATATATACTTTTGGGTCCTGAGGGCACTGCAGGACCTACTGTCCTTGTCCCCTGACCCCTGAGGCTCCCAAGATCCTTCCCACAGCTCAGGACCCCATTTCAGCCCTCTCAGGACATCAGCCCCTTCCCCAGTGATGCCGCAGCAGGGCCAGTCTCCAGCCCCCCACAGCCATACCCAGCCCGGCTGTGGGCCCCACTAAGCCAGGCCCACTCGTGGGCCCACTTCCCAGCTTGGCCTTGGCCCATCCCTATCCCCAAAGAGCAGCCCATTGCCTGGGGCTGAGGCTGCCCTGATGCCCCCTGGCTGCCCTGCTCCTGTCTAAAGCAATGGGATGGGACCTGGCCCTTGTGCCACCCCGACAAGATATTGTCATTGGCTTTAAAATGTCAGTCTGTCAACTTTTTGGATCAACAGCTGAAAAGGCTATGAGAGAAGTACAGAGAAGGGGAGGTAACATGTCCAAGGGGAGAGAAGAAGACATTCCTAATTCTTCCCTTTTCAGCAGACCTATAAAAACATCTTGGAAAAATGAATATTAAAACTTAAGGTTTCTGCAAGGAGGGGAGGCTGTGCAGCACAGAGGGAGCTTTGCAGAGATCTTTGGGAAGGAAATGAGCTGTTCTGTTGTACAGCAAGTGGCTTTAGTTCAGGCATCTTTTATACATGCTAACACAATTTGTAACTGGTCCAAACACAATGCTTAACTGGTCTACTATACGCTGTCTCCATGGACAGTTTTCTGAATTATCTCTTCTTTACAGTGTTTCTCTAGTTAATTTCTCTTTTTTCTTCTCTTACATGACTGCCATCCATAAAGCTCAGACTGATTGTATTGACGTTTGTCTTGACGGAACTTAGGATGATCCCAGAGTATTTCTTTTTTTCATTTGGTGAGATGGTAATGCCTTCGTGCCTTCACATTAACCTGCAGCAAGTTTAAATCCTCTAAGCAGAACACAGAAGAGTTCCATGACAGACTTGGCATTTCCTGGTTTTGGTGTTCAAGACTTCACCTTGATTTTTTTATATTGTTTGAATTTCACACCACATTTTATATTAATCCAATGATTCAGTCTACTATATTTGTTTCCAGGTTTTAATTATGTATGGTTTTGTCCAGTTCAAGCATTGTTAAGATTTTTCTTTACAAAGAAAAGTATATTTCGTTCTCGCTTTTAGCTTTCAGTTTTAATTATTTTTTCTTAGAATTAGAATGGTAGTTCTTGGGTACTTAGGCCTGTCTTTTCATCCATAGGAGACAGTTAAAATGTTCTTAGAGCTCATCAAAAGCAATACATTGACACACACGGCCTTTTAGACACCTTAGACTGCAGTCCTATGTTTCTCTCCCCTTAAATGCATTTAGACTCACAGCCATAGGTCCCCAAAGAGCATTTCATTCCTGCAGATCAAACACGAATGCTCAGACCAAACTAACAGAGGGTGAACATCTGATTAAGGTGAAACCTAGTTGTCCATGCAGATTCAGACTTAGTCTCCTTGCCAGCTCTTGTGTCCCTAGTGCACCAGTTACCCCTCCAGCAGACCTCAAAAGGACCCTGCGATTAACAGTTTTCAGCCAAACTGGCTGCTATAATTTAATTTGCTGCTTCTAAGCATTCCACATATCTCAGTAGTAGCTATTGACATTGGAAAGGGATGGAAAGTGAAAGCAGGAGGCTTGATGAGCAGGTTGGTCAGGTCCATCATCACAATGAGTCCTTTACAAATGCACTTAGCAACACCAGTGGTGCTGCACAGAGCCATGGGAAAAGCAAGCCCACCTTGGGAGAACAGAGCAGTGTCTGCAAATATCTAATGAGCTCACATGCGGTTGCTTACACAAAAAAAGGTCGTGCTGTTCCTCAGCAATCCTTTAGTCACTGAAGTTTTGACTCTGTCCAATTCAGAGGTGCAAAAAATATCCCTTCAAAAGCTCTAATTTTTCTTGCAAGAGCAGAAACAAAAGAGGTGGAGAGCTCTACAGCTGACACAACTTCAGGAAAGACAGGAATCTGAGACTCACAGGGAAGCACTGGCCCCTTAAAGAAGATAGCCTCCTCTACAGTCTAATGGCAAAACCTGTCCAACAGTCAACATCTGTTTCCCCTGGCCACAAAGGAGTCATGGTCATAGTAGTGAACAGTATCTATTTTAGTTTTTGGTTCCTCCCATGTGAGCTATATTTCTTAAAGACAAAGAGGTTAGGTGGAGTGCTGTAGACAGAGGCAGAGATTGCTTCTCCCATTGGAGCAACCAAGCATGCAAAGGGAAAAGAACATTTCAGGGATGGTCTAGAAGAGATGCACTCCTTTTACTAAGGGACCAGAAGGATTTTGTGGTGTTTCATGCCACTCAGAAAGTTACTAAGTAGACTGAAATTACTCCTGGAAGCAAAGACATGCCTTCACTGACACAGTGAATTGGTTATAAAACATTCTTATTTCTATTCCATTTAACATACTAATTTTGAAATGTCTCTGTTTAAAAAAGTAAATGTTCTATTTATATTTCAATCAGTCCAGTCTTTTTTGGTGGGTTTTCTTCCCTTTTTTTTTTTTTTTTTTTTTTTTTTTTTTTTAAATGGAAAGTCCTAGAAGTATCATCTACTTCAAAGTTTTGACTGACTAAAAAGCCCGTCAAAGTTACCAAGGCAGAAGTCAGAAAAGTGCAAGACTACAGGGAATGAACCTGGCTGATTTTTCTGTGAAATAGTAGTTGCACCAGAGGGGACAGATTCCACTGGATCCAAACCAAAGTACAGGTGCTACATACTTCTTGACACGTCCTTCCCAGAAAAATCTCAAAAACACAAAGTGCCTTTAATAAAAATACCCATTTTGCATAATTTATTTTTCCCGTTTTTTTTCTATTTTTGTAATATATATCCTGTTTTCTCCTAATATTGCCCATCAGTCTTGTGCTTCAGAAATCAGGTATAGGTCACCTCTTATATGAACTCAGCATCTTCTGCCTCTGGTGAGGTTAGTGGGCCAGTGGGCTATTTCTTCTTATATACCTGCATCTTATACTCTTGGAAAAACTGGATCTTAGGACTGTTTGAAGTTAGTTACTTTTACTGACCATTCCTGTCACAGTGGTGAAGGTCCCAGTGGGACTTCTCACTTTCACTGATGTCTGTTCTCTTCCTCCTGGCTAGGTGTTCAGGGCTTTAGCTTGTCTGGATCTTTGAGAGCACTAGATTTAAAAAGAGGTATATATCTTGGAGAATGCAGAACAATTAACAGATTTTTCAGGAGATATACTAGAGGGTTCTTAGGCTGAAAGGTTCTGCACTGGAATTTGAGATCTGATTGAGGACTGATGTATTAGAGGTACCTGCAGTAAGTCTGGCTGAAGGACTCATTTTCAGGTGTCTAGGGGGAGGCACTTGTCAAAAATGAGGAGTGAAGGGAGATGATTGTAGTCTCTTGCGAAGGGAAGAGAGGAAGTGATTTTCAGTTAACATTCAGGAGTGCAGAGGAGGCACATAGGGGAGTGTGTATATGGAGGACAACAAGTGAGACACTCTATCTGCTGAATTCAGGCAATTTGGAATAGTGGTTGCAAAAGCAAAAGAGTTAGCTGTTGGACAACATTATGGCTGAGGCACGAGCTGAAGCTAAGCTGGTATGTAACTTTGGTGCCAGGAACAGGCCTTGGAAACTTGTGAAGGGTATTGATAAATCCTACATTAGTATTACAGATAGCCATCAAATTCATGGGGTAGACCTTCTGTCAACTGACACTGTACAGTGTCCCATTAGCTATCCACAGACTTCTAGAAATTCTGTTTTTTTCAGATGAATTCATGTGTCATCCAGCTCTCAGCTTACTGCTTTGTAGGGGAAGTGATGACCAACTCTGTTCAGTTCCAGACTGCCCTCATGAATTTGCACAGGGTCTGGTTTCTGTGGACTGGTTGCCCATGTATGGAGAGCAGTTAGTGGGTCTTCATGAGATATGTTTATGTGTTTCGCGTGTTTTTTCCACCAAAAAATACATACAAAAGTGATAGTACTGTAAAGTTTTGGATTTGGGTCAGTGTTTCTTTCTGCTGGCTTCATCCATAACATCTGGGAAGCTGAAGCATTGCCAGAGAAATGTGGTTTCTAGGACCACGTGGCTTATACCTAAACATGACCATGCATATCAAACTATGAAAAGCTGTATGCTTGACTGGCCACAGGCCCCAGTGACTAAGGCAGCCACTCAAGACACCAGTCTTCATTCTCCCCTCTTTCCCATATGTTCAGGTCTCCTTCCTGACCCCTAGCCTATGCACTGGGTTTCTCCTGCATCTCCATAGTGGCTGACTCTCTTTTCTAATGTCTCTGTCCCCCATTCTGATCATCTAGCCTAATCTTAACAGCTGTTGCAAACTTAATAGTTATTGGAAAACAACTTGGAGAATCAATAACTCTCTTCAGGACAAGTGACAAGGGAATGAAAGTTTTTATATAGACAGGTGAGTGCTCCTCTATCTGGGAGCCTCAGGTTGGGTTTTACTGAGTGGGCATAGCTTTTGCTGCCTGACATATTTGGGCAAGGAATTAGGTTTGTGACATAATCTTGATGTAGCATTGAAACATAATTTAGATAAAGTTTCAGAGGATGAAGAGCTATGCATCTGTGGGAGAAATAGCTTAAGGTTCTTATGACATGGATAAAGAAAGAGGAACTATCCTCTAAACCTGCCTAGGCAAGTAAATTAGGGAGATGAAGCTGACTGCTACTGGTTAAAGTTGTACACATTCTTAGACAGTTTGTGGAAGATGTTTGGCTCTGAACTCTAAATCTGTCCATTGAATATATACATAATGAACTGGTAAAGTAAAAAAATTAAAATGATTCCTAACTAGATTCTATAGTCTCCTTAGGCACTGAAAGCATTTTCTCCAACTGGTACAGAGTCTCTTGGTAATTAATGGAAAGTTACATTTAACAGGAAGTGCATGACACAGTTAACAATTCTTTGTTTTCCTGAGACTCTGAATAAGTCTAACCTCCACCTCTCCCACAAATGGAACAAATGAAGAGATTTGCTAACTTGTACTTCTACCAAAATGATAAGTGCATGATCTATCAAGATACAGAGTTCTCTCAGGTTTGGTCCCCAATGTACAACCAAACTGTGGCTGATTTTTATTTTAAAAACAAAACAACAACAAAACAAAAAACAAACAAGGAAATACAAGAGATAAAAGCAAGTGGTTAGACTTAAGGCATTAAGTAGGTTTGGAATCCTTTGTGTTCCCTTTAGGTTTCTTTAGATTAGCCAAACTGGTTGAATAATTTCACTAAATGGTATAGTCTTAATGCTGAACTGTTACATAATGTTCCTACTCACTAATGACTTCAAAATATGAAATTTTCTGGAGTTGAATGACACAAGCTTACTCCTCTAGCAACGTCCCTACATCCTCTGTTGTATGTTTGGCAATGACTGTTAACCTTTAAAGCCAGGAAATAGCACAGTGAGCCCAAGTTCCTTTATCCGCTCTAATCTGAGCAATTTGGATGTAGTTCTGGTTATTGTAAGGACTTGAAGCATTACAGACCTGCTTCTAGGCTCAGCCATGCTGCCACAGGCTTCCTACACTCTTATTTAGGACAGGTGACTCCTGGTGGTCATCGTATTTTTCCAGTCTCACCAAACCAGGAGACTGAGACTAGGACCAATGAATGCATCATACATATATTTGATTAGACCCTCTAAGAACCAATATGCATTATTTTCTGCAAACAAAGCAGCTTATAGCTACCAAACTGTCAAAGTGCCAAAACTCTCTCCAGCTCCTCTTCTACTAAGTCTGTTTTAGTTTTGCCAGAAATGGCTTATCTGCAAGCACAGTCTGTACCTAGATATTTCACCTACTCAGACAGAGGTAATTATATTTAGTGGAAAGAACAATGTCTGGAGCAGCACTCTTTACAAGTGCTTTATTTTCATACATTTCACCTCTCTGATCTTATTGTTTAGTCCTTGAAATCAAACAATGAGAAGCTTGAGAGGCCAAGTCAAAACAAATAGGTGATGACACAATATTAGTGTCTGTCAACGTACACAGGTAAGACAGAAAACCAGAAGCTATGAACTTGAAGACACAAGTAAAGTCTATGGAATAAAAGGGCACTTTCAGAGTTGACTGTCACTGGTTTTAGAAAGTTATGCAGATCTGAGTCATTACCAGGTTGGAAATGAGAGGAAAAAACATGGTGATTTTTTTTCCTAATATAGGAAATATATTTTTCCCTATTTAATAACCAGCGAATGTGTTAAACATGTCACCATGCAAAGGACTGCATAGTTTGGCCTTTTGCTAATTTTTTTGTGACTATCATTTTATACTCAAAAGTTTTACAGTATCTTTTTTTCTGTCCTTCCATTTATTTGGCCACTTATCTATTATTTTGACTAGTTTTTCCAAATATATCTTACAGTTATTCCACAATGACCAATGTAATTATTTATATATCTATATAGATAGAGAACTGTCTCTTGCTTTTAAAAGGATGATTTGCTGAAGGAGGGGAATCTCTAATCTAGCCAGTTACCAGAAATATTTTTTTTCAAACATAATTTGTATTGCATTGATCTGAATCTGAATTTCTATTGGGGTTCACTACTTTACCCAGAAAGATGAGATTGTGACTCCTCAGACATGAGACAGCAATTTAAAGTATTAGTGAGCTAATTGTTGGGTTCTTAACATACAACTTCTGCACTCATTTAGGGATGACCTAAATCACACCTGAATTTATTTGTATATATATATGCTACCTTAAAAAACAGATGTAGTATCTGAAGTCTGTCAGCTGATGATGCTTGAATATGACTCTGTTATGCAACAAAACACCAAATATGCAGTGCACACACAATTTTCTGATAATCTTTAACAAAACATCATTCTCTTGGTGAACTTAAAAAACTGCATTGCAAAAATACATTGCCATTGAAGTGACATTCAGGTCTATCACACAACTTCAAAGGCAAGTCTAACTGGAGGATATATTTGACTGTACAGTAAGGTAGAACAGATATGGTAAAATAAACAAGCCTTGTCACATCACATTTTCCACAAATAAATCACCATAATGAAGACTTGTCTTTCCCATTTTTGCACCCAGAAAAAGGTTCACTTGGAGAGGTAGTATCAACAGTGAATACTTAAATATATAAATGCATAAGCATTTTATTTTTGATCTGTGTAAGATCAAGGAGGATTTTCCATACCTGCTGTACCTACTTTCACTGTGAACAAAACTCTCTCTGACTTACTGTTGAGGTGGAAAGAGAAAATGTTCAAGACATGATTTCTAGCTAATATGCTTAGAAAGTGTTCTGTTTGTCTAATAAAATAGAGCTGGATGATGCCGCTCATTTTGTACTTTGGCAGCAGTAGGTAAGCTCTACAGGAGTTGGTGACATACTCCCATAGAGTATGGCGATCTATTAGATCAACTGTTCCCTTTAGCTAACATACTTCAACCTATGCTGAACCAGTGATGAGATAACTGAGGGAACAGTAAAAGGTACTTGCAGAAGATAGTCAGGAAAAAAAGACCATCTCACAGCAAGGGTATGGACTTGCATACAGTAGCAGACAGATTTGAAGAGACAACACTAGTAGGCAAACCGTTCATTATTACAATACCTCATATCAATTCTGTGGAAAATAGGAAGTCATGGAAGACTAGAAGAGAAACAATTATAATCATCCCTAAGACACAGAAACTCCAGCCACTGCACTACTAGAAAACAGATTATTTTTTTTTATTTGCTTTTTGTTATTAATCCTTTATTGATGAAGACTGCTAATGTCAAAGTGTTGGCTGTGAAGAGCATACAGAAAGTGTGAAATTATTGTTTTTAAGTAAAATTTCACTTAAAAATTAAAATTTTAAAAAGATTAGTCAAATATACAGCTATTGCCAGGTACAATGAAAAGTATACATTAGAATAATTAAATTAATGTTTGATTAAAATAAGTTACAGTAAGGACAGGCATTCTATGTTGGAAGAATAGTTAAAAACACATTTGTTAAAAGCCTAAGGTTACTGTATGTGGGAAAAGTCATCCGCACTGAGTTACTAGATTTATCACAGTTTATGTAAGCAATCCACCCTCTCAGTGCTAGGCCAACAACAGCTTTATGATGATTTATATCATTGTTGAAGCCAGAATCTTTTTGGCCTCATAGTGATTTTAATTCTATTTTAAATTAAAAGATTTCTGAAGATTTTACTTTCTTTTGCTTGAGGGAGAAAGAGAGAGAAAGTCACAAAATTCAAAGGTGACCTTCTGGACAGAGAATTAATTTGATTTTTTTTTTTTTTTTTCTTTTTAATCCATAGTGGAGTGAAACCAAAACTTGAAACCTCAACAGTGGAGTAAATTGAAACTGTCTTTGGCCAGCTTCTGTGATAATCAAATAGTGCCTATTTGTTTATCACAAATAATTAAATTTGTGGTACACAGGTTACAACTTTAAAAACAAGTGATGAAAACACTTCAGCATTTAGAAACTGTAAGACTTTTATTAAATCCTGGGTGTCTCATTAATAACATGGAGGAGTACTACATTAAACTATTGGAAAGGAAAAACAAATGTGGTAAAATAAAACAAACAAACAAACAAAAACAACCAAACAAAAAATGTTGTACCTGAAATAGAAATGTTCTTTTAGAACGCACAGATGACTGAACAGACTCAGGCAAGGGTTGCATTTGTTCTCAGCTCTGGTTCTTCATTAAGCACAGAAAGTAGTGCTATCTTTCAACACTGCTTATGAAAAATTTCTTTATTGATACATTTGCTGTCAGCTTAGGTATTCTTTTGTAAGAGGGCATAAGCTATAGGAGGCTTTGCAGCAGTACAGCTCAACACCTGCATGTAACCTTTAGTCACCTGTAACTGCATGTGGTAGCCACTTTTTACAGGTATAACATCAGTATACATTAACTTCCCAAACTACTCCTCAGCCAAAGATAATCTGGTAATGTCTGTTCTTGTCTTTTGACATTGCCCTGATGCAAACACTGTATTTGAAGTCCCCAACAGCTACAAAATCAGTTCCTTTATTTCAGTTTGCTGATTTCAGTCTCAGAGATTTTTTGAATGGACCACACAGAGTTTTTCACAAATTTGCTAAACTCAGATTAAGGGCAGGAAGAATTTGACTTCGTGGGTTAAGGTTTTTCCTTTAGCTTAGAGGGAGGGGAAAGAAAATTTGTCTAGAGAGGGAAATAGTCTAATGGTTAATAATCCTATTCTAAATCTCACTCTTAGTCATGGTTATGTATCCTTTTGGTGACTGTACAATTCAATAGTTCATTTCCTTCCCTGGTTCTCAATTCAGGAAATATTTATAGTTAAGAATGGTTCTTTTTCATCTTTCCTCCAAGTAATTTAAATAATCCAAACCCTTCTGGTCTCTTCCTGCAAGAGTCAATGAATAACACCTATACATTTATAGGCCCTATAGAAATAATAAGTAAAGAGCTTGAGCTCTATTTAGGTTGGTAAATTGTGAGTTAATTTTTACACTTTTCTGCTTTGGAATAAAAAATAAATATTCATTTGTTCTCTCTTTTGACTTTAGGGGTTTTTTTTTAATATTTTCATTTTTTGAAGTCATTCAGAATGCCTTTCCCCCTGGAATTCAGGCAACATTACAAAGCAGATAAACAAAAAGAAACTTTTTAAAAGATTGAAATTCAAACAAATGTGCAATAATGATTTTGATTGGAGCAAAGGAAAACAATATGCATGAATTACCAAGCTAGTGAAGAAGGTCTTTTGCTAGTATCTGAATACTTTATGACTTACAAATTGTTTGTTTCTTTTATTTCAAATGGACGTAATAAAAATAAACCTTGAATTTTGCCTGAGGCTTTCATATTCCTGGCACGGGGTTTGTCCAGCCAAAGCTGTAATAAAAAAGAAAGCCTGTTAGCATTTTTCTTCCAACTGAAGATCAATTGCTAATTACTAAAGATTACACTATCATCTGCCTTAATTGCCATATTGATTTTTTTTTGAAAGATACTTAATAAGAAATATAAATGTATAGGTTATCTAAATAAGTGTTTGCATTCCCAAACCAGCAATTCCCAGATGCTAGTGTCCAATAATTACTAACATTAATCCAGATTGCCTGTGAAATCACCAAAATAATAAGATTAATTTTATCTGTCTTAGAAAAGATGGAGGCAATACAACAGTACATTCAAAATTACTTTTATTCCTAATATTTGAATGCATTTATACTTCTAGTTCTGAACATGTATTAGCTGTTACTGGCTCTATTTTTAAAGATGCATGCTGGATTAGAGATACTTAATACTTGCTAGAAGCAGCACAACACCTGTGTTCTTCCACAGAATTTGATTTGCTTATTATCTGTGGAGCAGCCTAACCATTTCAATCTGCTTTCAAATATGGAATTCAGATGAGAACATTTTAAAGTCCTTAATCTACTTTAATAGAGGAATATTCATGGGTTGGAAGTAGTATTTCTCTTTTAAAATGTCAATAGGGAAGTACATACATTACAAAGTTGTTGCTTCAAATTTCGGTTAGAAGGGGAGGTAATCCTCAAGGCCCTAATTTAAACTATGGTATCACTAAACTAAATGCTGCATAAAATATCTAGCCACAAATGTCACTATCTCAGAACACATTAACTTTTTGGTCCCTGTTATATATTTGCATCCTTTAGAAAAATCTCTGTCTTTACAGAGTGTCAATGCTTCCAGTGGGTGTTCAATAAAACAGTGAAAAGCAATAAGTAGTATATGATAGAAACCCACTATTTCATTGTTTTTTAATTCAGATGACTTAGCTGAACATTACATTTCTCTTGGCTCCATTGTTATTGCAAGACTGTATAACAGGTAAACTTGAAAGTGTATATCAAGATATATCAAGATATACTTTTTTTTTTTGTCATATTGTAAAATAGTTATTTTTCAGTAAAAAAACCCCTTTGGTACTATACAAAGAAAAAAATCTCAAACCACTCTTAACCATCATATGGGAATAATATAAGTTTAATTAATCTAAAAAATGGCAGAAATGCAAAGGATTTGGATTAATGTGGTTTTAACACAATATTTTTGGCTTTGGAGACAGGAAGTTTAATTTCCTTAGCCTTTTTTTATATTACTGAATAAGAAAAAAAATTGAAAGGCTGAATATATCTGTATTCTCTTGGTGATTTTTTTATTTTTTTAATATGGACTTAAAGAACTGCCCAAGAACTTTGAGCCTGGCATATATGCAAAAGCACAGGTAAGCAGCAAAAATTAAGTAACCCTCCTTTTTTTCCACAGTAATCTTTCACTGAAAGATAGGTTGCCTGACCATATACTCTGGATGTGTTAATAACATAAGCAATGTGCAAAAATTAAAGATAATATTTGCATATCCCTTGGTAACTACCACCAGTTAGAATGTAGTCTCTTACCAACAATGTGTCAAGGAGTTTGGATGCTCATTAAATCATATAAATAACAGAGTAAGTTGGAAAATACTTTTCTTGCATGGTACAATCAAACAAAAAGGATATTTTTTTTGGTGAAAAGATTTCAGACAGCTTTGTAAGTGCTTGGATTTTTATGTGTCATGATAGTATTCCACTGGGAGCTATAGTATGTGTATCTTCTTGTTCAATTCTTTCCTATAGGCCTGGTTTTCCATGGATATATTTTCTGTGTTATACCATAGGACCACTTTCCATGAAAGGAGGTAATAATTTCAAAAGCCACAATGTGTCATGAAAAATAATGATTCAGTGCAGAGAAAAGATGGCAATATGGTCTGTGTGGCTCCAATAGAGTAAGTAAATGAGCACTAGAGAATATCTGCAGATTCAAGATTTCAAGATAATGTCAACATTTTCCATGGAAAGACAACAGTGATCCACACCAACAAAAGCAATTTTTAGAAAGCCAGCTTTGTACAGAGGAACAAAATACCAAGCCAAATTCAAAAAAACAAAGGCTCATAAAAAACTTCAACCAGTCCTAGGAAAAAAAATAGGACACTTGGCCATTCATTTTTTTCTGGGAATAAAAAACAGTTCGTTGTCTCAGTTCCATGTTAGGCAGTCTGATTTAACATAAAATAAAAACACTGAGCCAAAATCAGGATACTTACAGAAAACATACTTTAAGCTGTGATTGCTGCACTAGGAAAGAAGGTGGTGTATTTCTGCAGCAGCCCCAGAACAGTCTGGGAGGTGGTGGGGGAGAAGCTGCCCATCCCAGAGAACTCAGTCATTCCAGTAGACAGGTATAGCTAGTTACAGGAAGAAAGTAAATCAAAATGAAGAGATTTATTTTTTATTGTGTATATATGATTTCATTGTCACCTTTGCTTAGGTAAGATTTCTTTGGTATAAGATTTAGGAAACAGATACAGATAAAACCTTCTGCATGCACATGAGTTATAATAAAACAGAAAGGTAAAGACTCTATTAGCACTTCAAAGTTAAATTAAGAAAATTTCTATTATAGTAACGTATTCAATAGAGGACATACTACAAAGACGCAAAACATTAAATGGAATTCTTTTTACCTGTATTTGGGTAAAGCTGTCAATTTGGGCCATAGCTACTAAAAGCAAAATTTACTACTAGTTGCCCGGCTGACTGACTTACTGTGTTAATGAGTACTGTGCTTTCCACTGTAAAAACATGTATTTGACAACATATCTATTTAAAAAACAAACACTTATAATTATGTGTGTTGATCAAAAGGTATAACCTAGTGACATAACAGCAAATCTGTAAGGATATGGCATTTCTGGTTTGTAGTAATTCTAAATTAGTTCCCCATTCCATGGGAGTGCTGAGTGTTTTCATGTGAGAAATGACCAGCTTCTTTTTGCATCACATTTTATCTTGGAGTCTTACGTGAGACATATCTTGAACCTGCTATCAATGAAGCCATTTTTTTGTTGTTGTTTTGTTAATAGCCTTAAAGAAAACCAGATTCTTCCACTGAATTGCCAATTCCCATGCTTTTTGTATAGTGGGCAGATTGTAGCTCTGTCTTAGCTCCCTTTTCATTTTTGTTTAATGACTAGTATGCTTTTTATGCCTTAGAAAATTGATCTCAGTCTAATAAAGCATGAAAGCAGACCAGCTTCTCTATACAATCCACAAACAATTAAGGCTACTTCAAAGGAAAGGGTTAAGTGCCATCTTTCCTGGCCTTCATACTCTGTGATCAGTGATAGAAAGGGCTTAATTTTCAGGCTCCTTAAAGCAAGAAACCTAACTCCTTCTTCATGGAGCATTAGTCAAAGCATGAGTTTGGCCTGTTGGTGGTCATCTGTCTGGGGAGCACTCTGAGGGTGCGATAGAGGAATGCTGAACAGGCTGAAAACGGCAGGTGATTCAAGGTATAGGTATAGTATTTGCAGGGAAAATGGCAAGCATGTAACTAATATATTCAATATATTTTAAAAAGATCCATGGTATGATGAACTGAATCCTGCCTACCAAACACTAGACTTCTTCCAGTTGTATTTCTTCATTTGCCTTTAAATGCCTGGGGCAAACAAACCCTTTTTTAAAACCTGCTTGAACAGTCTATGTGAAACAATGAGAACCAAAACAAATAATGGAAGTTTAAACAATGGAAGAGTATATCTTCCTGTTTGTTTCCCTATCTTAATGCAAAGTATATTTTTGTGTCAACAACTTATTTACACAGGAAAAAACAGCTGTAGTTATCTGGCTTGGCTGGACAGGAGTGTATAAAATTTGAAGTAAGGCTATTTATAACTCATTCTGCTACATGTGCTTCTTTCAGAACAGGAAATAACACTTGTTTGTAAGCCAATAAAAGGTGGGGGTTTTGTCTTGACTGTTATTTTACTTTTGTTCTATGTTAAAAGTAGGTTCTGGGGAGTGTCCAACACCACATATAAAGAATTAGCTAAACAACTGCTGTTATAGACAAAAAGCTGACCAGCTTATCCCTTTATGTGAAAGACTGATAATATGAACTTAAGCAGGACTTAAACTAGCTTGAAAAACTCACTGCACATACTGAAGGAAATAAAGCACTTATTATGGCAGGCAGCTTCTCAGAAAGCTTCAGCTTTCCCAGTAATAACAGAATACTTGAATGATAGCTGGTAGAAGGTAGGAAAGGTGTTGGAGCTTGGAAGGCCATGCTCTCTTCCTGCTGGAGGTGTTGTGAAGCTGCAGTATCTCTACACATGAAGATATCTAGAAGAGGAGAGTGAACGGATAAAGTTTAATCCAGGTAGAAATTGTAATTGGGAAGAAACAGTGGTTGACTTAAATAGATTTTTAGATTCTTTCTGTCTTTAATTTCCTAGCAATGTAAAGCTGTTGGCTGTATTCCATCCAATTAGTACATATCCTGATCCTTGATACTGTGCTTGTATTGCTATTAATAGCAGTAGCAACAATTACTGCAATGATAATTACCTTATTATTACATTACTCTGATAGTTATGGCAGCAGAGAAAACTTATTTTATGATGGAACAACTCATCCTCTGCCTTGGAACCTGTATCTGGATACCTGACATTAAAATAAGTAAGGTTAGTTAAAACAAATCCTTTGTTTACTGTTCATAATTATGGACTACAGTCCTGTTGTGGTAAGCTTTCTCTACACAACTTGAATGTAAACAGAAAAAAAGCTACTGTTGCCAATGCAGCCTACTCCCTTGTGAAACAACTGCTGATTGATTGTTGGTGCATGCTGAAATATTGCCGCCTGTTTTAAATTTTGCCATACAATGTCAAAAAATTCAGTTTTTCAACTTTTGTTTTCATCTGTTTGTCTCTTGTAACAACCAAATATTCTAAATCTTAAAGATGCAATTTGTTTTCCCTTCAAAAGTAACTCAAGAACAAGAGCCAGAGGACATAAATTTCCAGACTTTATCATCAGGAAGCTGGGTGCAAAGTGTAGTGTTTCTGACCAGAGGCATCCTATGCTTGTGTGAGTGAAGCAGAGGAGCCTTGTTGACAAAGCTTCAGCTTTTCAGTATGGGTGACAGAACTGACACATATTATAGACTCATGTGCTGGGTAAGGAGCACAGACTGTCACTGCTGCGGCTATTCACTCGGAAGCCTTTACCTGACATTCTCAGCCTTGTCCAGTGTATCTGTTCGGTGTTTTGTTGTTTGAATCTATCCCTGACAGTTTGTGAGTACAGGTTGCTTGTAGACCTTCTTAATGGATCTAGTCCCTAGAATTATCTTCTCTCCTAGGGGTAGAGTAGTGCTTAGTGATTTCAGTGACAGATCTGAGACACTGAGAGGGATAGTGCGGGTCAGAAAATGCTGAAATCAACATCAAATGGTGACAACATAGTAACCAAAAATTATCTTATACTTATGAACAAAAATGACCTTTTAAAAATCTAGTGTCAACCAAAGTGAAAACAGTAGCCAATGGCAACTCAGAAAACTTTATTATTAATCGTCTTTTCCAGTGCTCTGTACTGTGATACAGCCATGGGTCCTATTAAAACATTATTGAAATGTATTAGAAACTGAACAAATAGCAGCTGATATGGTTTATTTTTAAAAGATGGCCTCCAGAACCATCTTCAAAAGTTTTCTAAATTCAAGCCACTCATAAGCTATGTAATGACAATGTGAAAAACAGTACATGTATATTCTATGCTATGTTTTGTTGCTGATTCTAAGACGGTAATTCAGTATTACTAACAGTATTTTTTCTGGCTTTCAGCTCGTTTTATCTGAATTGACAGAAGTGCCTTTGAATTCATCTATGGCTACTGTTGAGCGTGAATTAATCACCTTGATGACATCAAATTTATTTGGACATTCAGTAGAAAAGGTGTTTAAAGTTAATATCCCTTGAATAATTTGCTAAGGTAAGTCTTACATGATATAGCATATCAGATGTCATAGCTAGTATCTTTGCTTTTTCTTTATGATGTGTGCAAACTAGAACTGTGTCAAATTACTTGCAAGAGAGTAGAGTTAATTTCTCCGAGACTTCCTAAGGACACCCAGGTAGTAAAGGTGTCATATCCCTTATTTATTGATAAGTTTAGCAATGCCTTTAGCATGAATTAAACATACTTTGCAAAATCTTTGTGACCCACATCTTATTCCAATAAAAGAACAGCTCAGACTCCACTGAAAATCATAGCTCATTGAATTTGCTCTCCTATTTTGTCAAGCTCCCTTGACATCTGGTTTTAGTTTCCAGACTTTCTATATAAAGCATGATGTGATGCGGTGTCAAACATCTCAGCTCCATTGTATGAGTGTCAAATCTTCAGAATATTTACTAGGCAGATACAGACTTGATCCGAAGAAAGGCATTAGCTTACCAGCACTGGTCACAGCAATGCCTAAATTCCAGGCTCCAAAATCAGAGGCAGTACACTATAAACAAGCCCGTATTACAGTTGGACTAACAAACTCTTTTTCATTTACTGAGGTGCAGTTTCATCATAGCACAGCTCTGGGACCTTAGGACCTAGCCTGTGAATTTCCACATTATGTTCCATTTGAAAAAAATGAAAAAAGCTCTGTTGGGAATGGTTTTAGCATGTAGGCTGAGGACTGAAAAATCAGAACAGTTCCCCTGGAGAAACAAAGGGGTAGAAGACATCAGCCAATACAGCAGCTGAAAAAATTAATGACTTTCAAATTTATTTTACTGAATATGATGTATTTTTGTCCAACAACTGAAAATAGAATAGATTTTACATACTAAAGGCATTTGGGATTAATAAAGCAGAAAGCAAAATCCACCATATATTGCATTTCTGTCAAAAGTTCCTGACCAAGAAGGTTGCAATGTACAAAAAAATATAACAAAACAACAAAACAGACATTTTCAGTAATAATATATCTGGTCAGTGTGTTCAGTTCACCAAACCATGTTTGTATTCCTTTATGAAATCAAGGTGTCTTTTGCTGTTAGACCAGCCTACTCCTACTCCCTATGCAGACTGCTCTTACATGAGTTAAACCAAGCATGTGCTTCTGCCTTGTAACAATAAACAAGGATGTTACAGTGGGTGGTTAAGAAGCTTCTGTCATTTATTTCTTTTTCATATGTTTCCTGCAGTTTTCCAGCTCATTTCCAATGTGTCTGAACCCACAGGGAATTATTTCTGGTTTATATCTGCCTTTGACATTCTATCTCCTGCAGAAAAAAAAAAAAAAAACAAAAACGCAGAATGAGGGTAATAATAATGCATATTTTAAATAAAAAGATCTAAGTACCATGTTAAAGTTGGGTGACAACCTCACACGTCATCTGCTAGAGATCTTCCCTGACCAGACAAATTTGGTAATATTCTCTGTTTTAGGTTGAGACAGTCTTCAGCAGACATGGACAATCTGAGAAGATACCTTGCAAGTCAGCATAAAGTAGTGAATACCAAAACTGAAGAAATTTTCAGCATAGCTTTGAGTCTGAGATTAATCTGTATAAACAGAATGTGAAGATAAGCAGGATCATCACAGTCCAGAAAGCTGCCTCTTTAGAGTTTAAGGAACAAAAAAGCAATGTTGTCTAGCAGTTGAGTTGATGTAAAATTGAATGGGTCAGATTTTTGTATCTTTCTTGCACCAAGTGACTGCCTATTGTTTTCCATGTCACTACCACTACTATAATCCAGAAATACCAGTAAAATATTTTACAGAATGGAATCTTATTCCTGTGCACTCTGAAAAAACTTAAGTGTACACTTAAATTTATGTATCTTTTATTACATTGTAAATTAAGTTTATACAGGTTTAGACATTTTGGAATCAGACATTAAGATCTCGTGCCCCTTTAAAGCCAAATTGTGATTTTTTTTTCTTCATGTTAAATGCTATATTACTCTGCAAGTTCTAAAAAATTTACTCATTGATGGAAAAGAGATCTAACAGGCAGCAGGTGTCATTGTTAGGAAACTGGCAGACTGCAATTATATGTATCCATTAAGTTTAAATAAATATATATTAAAGGGAAAATCTCAATTTACACATATGTGCCTAAATACAAGAATAGCTGTATGATACTGGGGGATACTCATAGTTCACCTTGTACCTTGCATTGTGAGCTTCCACCATTCTGTCTTTCCAGTTCCTGATCTGCAGTTTACAGACTTTTACAGCCAGAAGTAGTATCTTCAGGTTTTTCCTAAATACAACCAAAGATATCCTTAAAACTTTCAGAGCTGAGTCATGTAATAACTTTTCTTTATCCCTTTCCATTTTCCATTTTTCTTTATCCCTTCTCCTACCCTCTTTCCCCCCTTCATCTTTCCTCTTTCCTTTTTCCTTCTTTCTCTTCCTTTCTTCCAGTGTGTTTTCCATAGAAATTTAAGCAAAGAGGGAAGTTGTGAGTCCTTCCAATAGCAGCATTTTCACAAAAATTATCTGGCTCTATATGACAGGAGACTCATCTCCAAATTTCTTTAAGTTCTACCACAATTGCTGCATTACTCAACAGAATGCTGTAAAGATATGAATATACAGTTTCAGTTAAATTGATTTTACAGCCAAATTTGATTTTAGCAATTCAGGACAAAAAAAGTTTTGGAAAAGAATAAAAGGGAATGTAAAAATTTCCTAGGAGAAAAAGAATCGAGCTTATCCTGCCAACGGTCAGCTCCTGGCATTCTGCACTTATTCATGCTCCCATAGGAGTGCAGGTATGCTTGCTTACATATCCTTTACTTACCTAGCCCTTGCTCTAAAAGGGGCAGGAATGGTGCGGTAAGTTTTTTTTTTTTTTTCTACTTGTCACTGCTCCAGCTGTTTCACTCATTTAATTTCTGAGCTGCAGCAGTAAGAAGGCACTGTAGTATAATAAATCATGAAGATGACTCCTGGAACAGCTCCAAGCCCACATGCTATTCAGTCTTTGGGTGCTGGAATGATTTTGGTTTTGTGTAAAACTGGGATACTTAGTTACATAGTAGACAAGTGTGAACAGCGAGTTTCAGTCTGATGGCTACAGTGAAGAGCAGGGCTAAGGGTAGGGCAGAACAGCAGATTTAATGTCATAATATGCCTTTTTTCCAGCTGTGCAAATCCGCTGTGAAATGAGTAAGAAGCAAAAGATTACATATTATTTGGAACACAAAAGGGGTTTGGTGACAGAGTATTTAGGTAAGTATCCAAACTTTGTCACAAGCTTGCCAGGCTGTACTGTGGTAACAGGCTTACAAGCACTGAAGGATGGTCACCTACTTCCAGTGGATGGAGGGTTAGCTTCTTTTTGCTTAATTCTTGTATTTTTTTACAGTGTTCAACATTATCATCTCAGTGACACTGTGTTACCACTGGGGAGATGTGTTGAACTTCCAGACATGGACACTAGACAGTTTAATTTATCCACACAGAAATACATTCACAAGTAATGATGGGAAGTTATATCTTTGTCCCCAGAACCTTCACTTAAGAACTCTCAAAAGTACCTGTCTTCATACTAGCCTTGCCACGTCTTTTTCAATTGAAGAAACCGGTGATATTGTATGGATTCTGGTGTGAACAGTGTAGTGATGACCTCTTCTGTGTATTACTGTCAAAATGACTGATTGCTCAGGCACGATTGGTTCCTGGATGAAGACCATTAAGCTGAATATTAAGTCAATACTGAGTCCAAGAAGGATACAGTTCACAAGCATGAAGAGGAGCTTATTGAAAGAGGTAAGTCCTTTAGGGGTTACTTTGAATGATGGTGGCCTGACCAATTACAAGAACAGATAGCCATCAACAATTTTGAGGTGCTATTCAAAAGCACACTGTTTTGTTTTGGTGGGGTTTTTTTTGTTTGTTTGTTTGTTTTTTCCTAAACTTTTAACAACTATTTCTTGTGTTTTGGAGGTTATACCTATATGCATCTCTATATGAAAAAAAAAAAAAAAATGTATCTTGAGCAAAGAAATACAAAGAAGGAGAAAGAATCACTTATGACAAATTTTATTTAGATCACTTACTGAATGACTTAATAGTGCTAATATACCATAGGAAAAAAAAAATAATAGAAGTACTAAAATAGAACAGAAATATGTTGAAAAACTATCTTTTTCATAAAGACTGGATGATTATATTACATTTATAGCAATTCAGACAAATAAAATATTTTTCAGGCAAATAAAGCAAAATACTAGCAAAGAGTGTGACACAATTGTAACTTCTGGGATAGATCCTGCCACTAGCACTACCCTCCCTCCTGCCCTGCATGGCGTCTGTTGGAATAGGTCATGGTGGCCAGACTGGGCTCCCACCATCCCAGGAACAGATCCAGAAATTAACTGCAATGGGAGAAGCTTCCCCCTACTCCAACATGGGAGGAGATACATCCTAGCTATGTTAAAGTGAGGTAATACACAATTCATACTGATTTCAGCAGAAGTTAAGATGCGGAGTATCTTTCAGGACTGGCTTACTTGTTTTAATCCTCTTCTTCAAACTTTCCTTATCTTTCTTAGTAAAAATGGCAGTAGAGAAAGAGAGCCAGAACACCTTCCATTTTTTATTCTCCTGTCCTCTCCCCTCACATTTCCTTTCAGCTGGGAGCACTGTTCAGTTTAATACTCCCACCTGTCCCCACACCTGAGCTCACCTCTCACCTACCTCCATGAAGACTATGAAACCACATTGATTACATTTTATTATGGAGTGTGGAGCTAGAGAATATTGTGAAGCTGGTGTTTTTTGGGTTTTTTGTTGTTGTTTGTTTGGTTTTTTTACTATGGATATTATTTGACAATATGAAAACTGTGTTTCTTATTGCAACTATATATATATACGCAAATGTGTATACATACATACTTGTTGCATTAAAGACTAATGAAACCTTTGTATGATGGCAGGGAGATCCAAGAGAAAAGAAAAAAAAAAGTACAAAATGACACCACCTTAGTGCTATTGTGTCTTAATAATGGTGGTTATCTCTCAGACAAAATGTAATACACCATAGAAATTAATAATGTCAAGATGGGACGTGCCCATTTAAAAAAATGCACTTATTTTTAGCTCTGTCACCAGCTATCCATTTTACAGCAAGTATCTGAACTCAGCCTAGTGAAGAAAGTTATAAACACTTTGCTTTCCCAGGTTTTCAAAAGGAGCTTAAATAGGTGTCTTTCCTCCATATGCTGCTGTCCATTTACCTGTGGGGCTAAGGAGCATGGGCAGTAACAGGCATAAAAATCAGGTGAGGGAGACAGAAAGGTAAGAGCACAGGGTCTGTCCTCAGCAAAACCAATGACATGATACTACTGATACTGTTTCTTTGACTTGTTGAAAGCCAGCAGCATGGGGAGAAAAGAGGTTAGAAATAGGCAAATGCCTTAGTAATGCAGCTGCAGAGAAGGTGTGGACAGAAAAAAGAAAGGGATTTTCTCAGCCTTAATGGCACATTTTGCACAGTGCTTTACAGACACCAAAATGACCACAGCCTCCTTTGCAGCAAGGTCTTCCAGAAAGCAATGGCCTGATGTAACTGTGATGGATGGCTTCTTTCAAACACCGAGGATGGACACAGAGGGAGGGCAGTGGGGTGAGCCCAGAACCCAGACCACAAAGCAGGTTGGGGACAATGAAGCACATAGGAGGTCAAGCCAGGAACATGGGTTAGGATCAGGTGTTGTCCCCTCAGCCATTGCAGTCTTTCCCCGAATGAGTCTTGGAGTATACTTTTGCAGTACACTCTTAAAGAGGTCTTGTTAAAAACCTTAATCCTAATTTTTTAATCTCAAAAAACTGAGTTTCAGTGCCAGATCTTAATTAAGATCTGCAGACAAATTCGGTAATTTACTCCCCATGTTAGAGCAGAAAAAAGGGGAAACTGCCAACAAAATCCCTTAGAGTTTGAGCATTTGGGTTGGAACTGCACCAAATTGACTCAGTCTTTGAAACTCGTCAGGGAAACTAAAACTACACAGACAAAACATATTCCTTCCCACATATATAACTGAGTATTTTTCACTCAAAAAGCAGATAAAATAAACAGCAAACCTGTTTCCCATTCAACAAGCTTTTCAACGGTCAATCTGACTGGTAGTTGAACATCATTCCCTATGTACTATGGTAGAAGTGAAAGAAATCAAAGATGAAAAAAAAATTATATCACTTTCCAAAATATTAAAAAATTAAAAGTTATTCTGTACTTTGTGTTTCAGAGGGGAAATATCTTGATTTGCTTACAAGTGTTCACTAATCACAGGATTTTGTCGTTCAGAAACCTGAAAGAAATCTTAGCAATTATAAACATTAATTAGTTTTCCATTGAACTGTTTTTTCTCCTAGAATACATTTTCAGACTTCTGTGACAGAACAGGTAAAAAGGGAATAAACTGTCTTTATTTCATTATGACCCTGACTCAACAAAGCATTTGAGCATGTATTTGGGTCCAAAGAGATTTTAACCGCATTCCTGAAACTAGGCATTTACTTCTAAACTTAAAGCCAGCACAATCTGATCTCCAAGTACCAATTCCACACTGTTCACAGGACACATGTGTATGGCACAGAAAGCAGAATATGTCATTAAATGTTCCCCTTTATACTGGACGGATGTACAATTGTCAGAAACACTTAGTGATTTAGAGTCTATCTTTGGTTATGGAGATATTCCTCTATTTGTTCTGGGACACTGTTCCCAACACAATGCGTTCAGGGAGAGAATAAAGGGAGACAGAAAAATTATCCCTCTATTTAGTTCAGTCCCATAGTGTTTACTGGCAGAAGGCAGAAGTCAGGCTTCCAAACATCCTGGTCAAAAAGAGTTCAAGGAAGGTAAGAAAGTAAAGAACAGAAGAATTTAACAAGAAGGTTGTCTTTCATTGAGATTCCTGCCCACTAAGAGACTCAGAAACCAGGCCCAGAGCTCCTGAAGTGATGCACAGCCTTAAAGAGGCAATAAACAACTGTAAGCAAGATCCACTGTCCTTCATCCACCTGGAGTTCCAGGCATGCAGCAACCCCTTTCTTGCCAGCGACTAGAGTACACATGCAGCTTGTGTACTCTATATGAATGATGGATCTGTGTGTTAGCTTGACTTTTGCCTGCCCTTATCTGTGTTCTTCATGTCCTGATGTAATTTAGTCATGTGAACATCCCTTAAATTCTTGTCTGGTGAGTAGATAAGGAGCATTATTTGAACATGAAAAATTTTCACTGCAAACAACCACATTAACTCTTTCTGTAAAATCCAAAGAGACTGTGGAAGTTATCCAACATTAGCATTAAGATCTTTAAGAGCAAGAAAAATAAAAACTAGACATTCCCTGCTTGCTTCTTCAGGTTGACTGATACAAACATACAAACATCCACTGGCATTATCAATGCTCCCTCCAGTTTCCACAAATCAGAAAGTGGCTTGTCAGAAAACTACATATGTACTGAATAGCATATAGTACTTATAAATATGCTGTGGTAGATATAGCCTCAAAACGAAATTCTTTAATGTTTATTTGGGGAATAGTCGCATATTTTGTCAGCAAGACTTATTCCTGAGGAGGGCCTTCATAATTAGGTCCTGCTTGGCTAAATATGATCATTGTGTTTGAGCAACTGCTAATCAATGAGGCAATTGACCCTTGCAGCTCCTCTGTAAGTCATTGTCAAGAATTAGTAGATCAGGTGGTTGAAGTCCAAATATCTGGTATAGGGGTAACATTGGATGCTCAGTGATTCAAAAATATTTATTTGACAAAGTAAATAAACTTATTAATAAACTTATTATCCTTTTTATCCTTTTTTTTTTTTTTTTCCCCACCATATTTATGTAAGTTTGTTCCCTGCTAGACTATAAGCCGCTCTGGTAGGTTTGGGATATCTAAGAGCAGGGCTAGACTAGCTTGGAGAAGCAAAAATTCACTTGGAAACATTGTTTGCATTTGCTGAGCTGCTTTTGAGCACAGTGTTGCAAAAGCAGAATGCAATGAAGCTTGTTTGGAAAAATAAAATACTTTGTTTCCTTTTACTCTGAGGTAAAGGTGAAGATTTTCAAACCCAGCAATAAGTGAGTTAATACGGAGTGTGCTTACTTTCTATGTTCCTGGAGGCATTTCATCCTCCACTTAAGCACTTTCCATTTCACTTTATTCACGTCACTGAAGAATTATTTAATGTCAGGATGTTCAGACAGAGATTCTGAAGCTAAGGGGAGATTGCTGAGATTCTTGGTGCAACTACAGCTGTTTGTTAGGATTACTGTCACTGGTGCTTTCAGTGCCACAGCACTGGTGGCTTGGACACTAAAATGCAGAGATTTTCACATTACTTCTCACAAAAGCTGTTGGTTTCCCTCCTTTTTGCAGAGCACCACTGATCTAATGACCTCAAAATCAACAGATCCTATTGTAAAAACTGTGAAGAAGTAAATTTCTGAACTGTTAAATTACTTAGTGGATGTCCTATTCAATTTCTATCCTATGTTGGATTGATGTCTTATGTAAACAGCTCCAAATATTTTAAATATCTATGATACTTTAAAGCAATATTGAAACAAAATTTACCAGGCAAGTTCCACTTATCACAGACTCATTTTTTTTTGTTTGTTTGTTTGTTTGTTTGTTTTACTCTTCGGAGTTTAAAGATCTGTAAAATCTATGGATTTATCATACAACTAAACCAAATATATCATAATCTTGTGATATTAACTGATTACTGTATCTCTTTCTGCTTAGAAAACTATGCTAACATTTTCTATTTTGACATTAACTTCCAGACTCAGCAAGCACTGAAATGACAATGAACTGCACATCCCTTCCTTAGTCATATCAGTGCTTTCTACAGATTTAGAAAACTATTTTATCATGTTGTACTTCCATTCTAATATACATGTTCATAACTGTATAAAGTAGCAACATGCTTTAAAAGAAGACAGAGGCTGGCTCCCTAAGCTGCTGACGTCTGCCACATTCTCCCTCTTACTAGTATAGAACCATTAATTTACAGTGCTTTTCAAAAGTCCTCTGACACAGAAGAGGTAAGGAAAAAAATGTCTGGGTTTGAATTGGTGGATAATAGTCATGACATACTGTGCAATGCAATGTCCCTAGACTGGGAGCTATGGACAAAATAGAAAACATTGAGAAAAAGAGGATTTTTACAGCTGTAATATAACCAAATGGGAATTTGAATACTGGATGTATTTTGCTTGAGATTGAACAAATGCTAACAAAGGGATTGTGTGGTTTTTTCAAGTTCAAGTTTCTTTAAAAAAAAGGTACCATTCTACAGATATCAGGACATCAAGTCTTCTTGTTGCTAATCTTTCTAAGGCAAATTAAACATAATGGATTCAGTAACTTTCTGCCACTGTCTTTCCCAGAGTCTTTTGCTTAAGACATATCTAAATATTAAAGAACTCTGTCCAGTAAATGCTCTAATTCTGGTAGCCCAAACATATGTGCTGATAACTTGAATGCTTCCACCTCAAAGGTCAACTTGACAAATAATGATATTTAGCAATGGGGCTGAATACAAGAATGACAAATCCTTACAATTTTACAAAGCCCTCTTTCTTATTTCCCATTACACCCTTAGACTGTGATCTCCTGCAGTATCATCTTCAGTCTCCCCCATTAGGAAGTGCAGAAATAGCTATTTTTTTGTGTGTTACATTTAGCAACACTCTGTGGTTACACCACACCAAGCAGTTTTTATCTCTTCTTGCTGTCAGTCTACAAAGGCCAGGCAAATGCTATCTGACTCTTAGCTTGACTCAAACTGCAGATAAAGTTTAAAGACATGTGGGAGCAGGCAAACACTTGGCCTTCTCCTTCTTATGTGGCCATCTTGATCCCTGATTCTGTCAGAATCGGTTTAATAGCCTGACAGCTAGCTGAAATTTTCATTTATTTCAGCAGCTTGGGAACTGATTGACTCTGTTGTGTGACTAAGACCAACTGCTTCTTCTGGTATTTCTTATGCAACCATGTCATGCATTCATTTTTAACAACTTAATTCTAAACTTCAGTGCATTTGCAAGTTATCAGCCCCTTGTACTTCCCTGTAAGGAAAAAAAGAAGTAACAGCCAAGAAACACTGAAAAACAGGTGCCATAAATGCATATTTAGACAAGTCAACAAATTTAGTTATCCAATATATAGAATGATGTTCATCAGCACAAACGTTCTTGAAAACAAAATGTAATTACTTTACTAGTATATTCATAAGAGCTGTTATTTTGATACATCTTAGTACTTGTCAGTCTCCATATGTGTATTTTGCTTATTTTTATTCCATTTTTATTCATTTTGGTACTGTCACGGTTTAACCCCAGCTGGCAACTGAGCACCATACTCTAACCAACTGAGCTAATTGGTATTCACTTGTCTCCAGCTGCAGGAGCTTGAAGTTGATGCTGAATTTGTGTCTTTTGTTTTCAGAGCCTACTGTTCACAAATGCATAGGGAAGGTCTCTGAAGCCTAGTGTAAGGAACACATCATTGCCCTCATTAAACAGTATCCTTCAGAAATGCTGGTCTTTGCCAACTACCTGCATGAGTTCCAGCATCTCAACCCCCAACACATATCAACAGCATTTCTTCCCTGCCAGAGCACAGCTGCATAGTGCTTTAGATAGAGTCAGCAAGCTTCACCATTGCTTTGAGGGAAAACTCTTGCAGAAAATTAAAAATTAGACAGAAAGTGTAAGACAATCACTCACAACAAAGCAATGAAGTTCAGTTTGTTTGTTAATGGTCAAGACAAATGTGCAGTGACGATACCTGAAAGTAAAACTGAAGAGTCAGAACTATATCTGGGGAAAAAAAAAGTCAAAGACAGAGGGAAAACTGGAAAATAATGATGTAAGAAAGAGCCCTGGCTTTGCTGCTGCTTATGACTTGGCCTCTAAAGGGAGCCTTGATACTCATGGAAACTTCATCCACCCTAGCCCTGTTGGTTAGGTGTTAAGGAGTCCCCCTGCAAGCTGCAAAGTTTCCGCCTTGAAAACTGCCAACTGTAGGTGTCCAAAATGCCTCTTAGCCCACCTGCCTGTTGGCAGTTAATGTTGAGAGAGCATTGATAATGTTGACACCCATGCAGTATATCAGACAACCATCATATATTAGAAAGTAATTTTAATATTGATTTTTATATGTATACTTTTTATATATATATAAATATACTTTGATGGGGAAATATTTTGTCTGAATATTACTGATCAACTCAAAAGTTTAAATAAACCAGTTTTAAACTAGAAGTGGAAATTTATAAGACTTTAAAATTGGCTTATACAAGTTAGACTTTCCTCAGAAGATTATAGCTCAATTTAAACCAATATAGCAAAAAGTAAATGACTATAGCCAAGACTACAGAGCCGTACCTTCAAGTTGAGATCAAATGCCTCAAATCTCTAGCTCACCTTATGGGTGAACACACATTATATTTGACAAGATGGGCTAGCAAATGTATTTTAATAGGAAAAATCTGCTTCCTTTTTTTTTTTTTTTTGTTTAAACAGCACATTATAGAATAATCTCTTAAAAGTAGATGTTATGAAGTGTACATAGCAGATATATTAACATATTATGTCCTCATTGGAAGACAAAAAACAACAAAGGTTGCAGAACTTGGATTCAACTAAGACAATTTTGTGCTATCTGCAAACAGTTTCCTTGCACAGCTGGGCTCAGACCTCAAGGTGGGTGCTGAAGGGCCATTTACACCAAGAACTCTTGCTTGTGAAGAACCAAGTGACACCAGCTTTTTGTTTGTTTACTTGGGTTTATCCTAATTGATTTTCATAATTCAGGATTTAAATTTTGGCAGATTGTACATCCATATGGACACCGACTTTGAGCATTGGCTTGGTATTCCTGAAAAGTCAAAGCTTGAACACTAGGTTTAAGTGCTGTGAGAACTGGGATTTTTAGTAGGTGGGAATGCAAGACCTTATTTAAATTCAACAGTGTGTTAATGAGTAGAATTAATTCACGTCACCGTTTAGAGCTATGAGACTGAGACACACAAGACCTGCCACACTGGATGAGACCAAAAGTTCAGCTACCTCAGCAACCCTTCTTTGGTAGACACTAGTAGCAGTTGCTTTGGGGAAGAGTAGAAGACACCAGGCATGTGTAGAGTAACCCTTTCTGTGGTTATATATTCCCAGCTTTTGGCAGTCAGCAATTTAGGGACTTCCTGAACCAAGGATCACATGCAGACTAGAAAGTTTAATAGTCATGAATAGATCTGTTTTCCATCCAATTGTCTAATCCCCTTTAACCCATTTACACTTTTGGCTTCTAACATTTTTATATGCAGTGAGTTCTACCATTAGTGTGTTATTAAAAGTACTTCTCTTTTGCTTTGATTTAAATCTTTCACCTGATAATTTTACTGGCTTGTCACAGTATTTGTGCTGGAAGGAAGGGCAAATGTTATATCTCTGTATGATAGTTGTTTCCTCTTTACCTCCTGCATAAGTTCAAGATTTTGTAGACCTCTATCATATTTGTCTTTTTTTAATTTTTATTTTCCAAGCTAAAAATCTCATTCTAATGCATATTAATGGATGTTGTTTCATATATCTAAATATCCTCTATTTCTCTTTCTTGACTTGGTTTTCTAATTAGCAGGAGTGCTGAGAACTGCATAGTGAATAAGTGATGGAGGCTTACCTTGTATTTACCCATCAGAATTATATTGTTTCTGTTTTGTTCCTTTTTAAATAATTCCCAGTATAGCCTGTCACTGTCATTTTGACTATCACTGATACAATGAATTAAAAAACCTCACCTCAACTGAATCTAAGATTTTGGTTTATTTTTCTTTTTTTTCCTGTACATTCAAGATCCTAAATATATTTCAGTCTGACTTCATGGGCATCTACACGGTTTATCTCCAGGGACAAATAAAAATTTTAATCTGTAATTTTGGTATCAATAAATGTGTCTTAAATATATCTAATCTCCTTTAAAGGTAAGATTTTGCAAGGATGTGGAATATGTAATATGTTTATGGAAGAACTGAATTAATAAACTGTAAATTAGACTTATATGTTATAATTATTTTTATTCAGAAAGTGCTAGAGGATCATGCCTCAAACAGCATAGAAAATTTGGCACAGAGACCTTTCAAAAATCTATCTTTGAAATAAGCTTTTCATTGGGTCCTATTAAGACTCTTTTGCTGCTATGAAATAGCTTTTAAAACCTTTTAGTATTGCTCAATATAATGAAATGCTATCTATGTGCTGAATATATTACTTCTATGTACTTTTCAGTTGAGTCGCAGTAACGTATTCTAAGATATAAAGTCCAATTTTAAGATATAAAAGATATATCTCTAAGATATAAAGAGAGGACTTTACAGGCCCAAGGAAGAGTTAGTTGCATGTCATCATTACAGGAATTTGCTAGATAGTTTTGCAGTTCTCAAAAAATCTGTAATAATTCATTTAAAGTGAGATGAAGTTCAGTAAGTACTAACATCTCCTTTATGAAAAGAAACAGGCAATAGAAGATAGAACAGATAAGGTGTCATCATTGAACAGGCTGACCACAAAAGGACCACAGTTGGTAAGTCCCCTATAGCTTACTGATTTACATCATAGTTACTATAAGTGTAGAGATGCTGTACGGAAATGAGGGCTGGAATGGACTTGGAAAAGCACAGTCTGGTCAGTTTGACCACAGCTTGTGCAGGTAGGGTCAATTCTGAGATGTTTTGTGGTTTAAAAGTAATGTGCTGATTTAGCCCAGAATAAGTGCCCTTGAAGAGATTCAGCATGCTTCCCTGCAGTTGTTCATTCATCCAATTTGGTGCGCTATTCAACTCAGCAACATATAAGGGGGACATACATTTCACTTTCTATGCCTGAAATTATAGATGTTTTAGTAGGGAATTCAGAAACTGATGGTTTCAAACTTTTTGAACATTATGTGCAAAAAAACTTGTAAGATGATTGGTGATAATTCAGAGTGCCTTGGTGTACTAATGTCTTTATTTTCATGTCTCCACATTTTCCTTCCTTGCAATTTCACTAAGCAATTTAATGAAAAATATTTACATTCCTCCTGAGAAAATAACTCTGTGTTCTGGAATCAAATTGTTGCACTGAAATGGAGGAGTTAAAACAGCTTTCTGTGAAATATAAGAGATTAGAAAGAAGAAGAAAAAAATTACTTTGAAAAAAACCCTCAAATTGCATTTGGTTTGAAGGCAAATGACTAATCTTTTTTAGGTTAGCACGTGTTTAAGTATCTTTTGTAACTCCAATCCAAATGCTGCTCTTTAAATGAGCTGATCCATTGCCTTTTCAGGCTGGGGTAAACTTCCCCAAAACTCTGATTATGAAAATGTTAAAGACCTTGAATGACTGCATAGTTCAATTTACAGAAAGTGTGACCAGAGCTCAGATAAACAGGGAAAGGGCTGAGTGGGTGAAAGACTGATTTGGACTCCTCTGGACGGAAGGTGCAGTGGTTTTACAACAAGCAGGTGCTGCGGATTTGGGAGAGTGAGAGCTGGGGAATATGACCTTTTGAAAGAGTTAAGGCTGCATGAGCTGCTCCTGTGGAAAGGAACAAGGTAAATTGTTCTTTCCCTGGTTGTCACACTCACAGAAGGAGAGATGGACTGGCAGGTGAGAGAAAGCAGGCATCTGCAGTATTACAGTTGCCGGTGGAATATCTTTCCTCAGATAATCTGTAGTACTTCTGCAGCCAGTCTAATATCTTATGTTGTTTTATTAGGCTCCTGATGAAATGATGTAGAAAATGCTGTCTGGGCTATTATCAAGAACTGAAATGAAGTAGGCTGTGTCTTGTCAGGTTTGCTTGGAAACCAGTTCTCATCACAAAAGGTCCACAAATTTATGCAAGCAAATAAGTGCAGTGTTAGGCCTGTTGATAATTTCTGTTCCTTGCAACAGCAAATGCCAAAGATTTAATGAAACCAGATGACTTTGGGAATAAAGGTGTTTGAAATTTGTTCCCCCTTATTTGAAAGACTATCATCTTATTTTATTATGTACTGTTACTGCAGTATCAGCAATAACGGCTCTCCCCGTAAGATTTAACCTCACACACTCTGTACCTCTGTGGTCATGCCTATGCCTGTTCTTAACAGATAGAGTGTTTCCTACACGGCCACCTTCCCCACTAGTGAGAAGTGTGGGAGATCAGAGTCAAGATGAGATTTTTCATTTCCATTTCAGTGGTGCTACTTATCTTCCCAAATGGTATTAAAGTAGAGTTACATTACCTTTGGGGTCACTAAGCTGGGAAAGGAATGTCTAAAAGGTGGTTTATTAGGACTGTGAAGCTAATGTTTAATGTGGTATTATGAAGACTTAGAACGATACAACTTATCACCAGTATGGAGGTAGAAAATAGAAGCATTATTGCTTTGATGACAATGGAAGTATTAAAACGTCCTCTTTAGCTTTTCTTTTCCTCCCTTTTATTTTCTGTTAATGTCCCTTCAACCCTCCTCCTCCCCTCCCCTCCCCCCCTAAACCGGGCTTGATGTAACAGTGTATTTAAAATAAACACAATATCCTCTGTGATTTTTCATTACTGTGATCAGTTTAAGCCACAAAAATACCATGTGCTAGATAAAAATCACTAGCAGAGTTGACTTCATTTCACTGGTTTTCTACTGTTTGTTTCTTATATGGAAACAATGAGAGCTGTACAGAGATTGTTTTACACTTGGTAAACTTGATTGAGAAACAAAATGTGTAATGCCTCACTTCCCAAAAGGCAGAAAGGATCCACACTGCACAATTAAGACATGCTATTACTTTGTTGTTCCCTCCTACCTCCTCTCTCCTTTCTCCCTGTCCTCCCTCTTATTTTACGTTATGTCTTACTACAGTGGTAGTTGGAATTTGCTTTGACTTAATGCAGAAAGAATAATGTTTTTCCTCTAACTTGTATTACGACTTCTCCAGCATTCAGTTACATTATTTGTTCTAATTAATTTAGCAGGAAAACTATTTGTCAACAACAGTTCTTCATACCTGTGTATTTTTTTCAGCCTAACTTTGAAGTCCAAAAGGCAGTCACTTTTAACGTTGACCCTGCAATAAATAGATACTGAGATACGTTGTTTTCATATTTGCAGCTTTCTTTAAAGGGAAGAGGGTGCATGATTCAGAGCTGTTGGTGCAACTTGTCTTTTCATTCTTGTGGGCCTTTAAGTAATATCTGGAAGGTCCAACAGCAAATATGACTGGTTTTGCAAACCACTGCAGCGAGTCAGCTGGCAGTCTAATACCCTTGTTCTTAGGAGGCCTCTGAATATTGGTCCTTAATCTACATTAACATTTCAGAGGAAATAATGTAATTTCAGGAAAATATTAATTTTTACAAACAGTGTGTCCTAGAAAAAACACCCTGAGGAAGCTAGGGCATGAGTATTACTAAATAAGGTGCAGCTAATCATTATTCTCTTTCAGTACTAACAGATCATAAATAGTCATCATAATATTGCATTTGAAGGGATAGCGGGAATTTGTAGTATGCATTCAATGTGAAGACTCTGGATTTCATCAGCTAGCAGCAAGTATGACATTTAACTGGGCACTTGCTGTCTGAACTGAGATTGGGCAGGTGAACATACCTATACAGTGTTGTGCTCCTTCCTCTGGGAGAAGAGAGTAGATTTGTTTAAAGAAAAAGATATGTGAATATTTAAAACTAGCAATTACCATGTTTTCCCAGGTTATTTTGTAAAACCCATTTGGTTTTCTTATATGAACAGGAAAAGGGAAGAAAACTGTGTGCCTGTTGGATGTATGTGTTTTTTTTTCTTCTCCAGGATTTTGCATCAAACAGAAATTTATCACTCTTGTGGAATTCTTTCTTGCATGTTCTGTACAGTATTTTTATTTTTTTTTCTGCAACTTTATGAGAACATTGTGTTCTTTATTTCCCCCCTACCCCCCCCCCAGAAATGCAAGGAATATTCAGCAATTAAATTAATCTCAAACTGAAATGCACAATGTGTGAGTGAATTCATTCCATCTGGAACTCAGGACCTCTGCAAGCCACTTCCTTAAACAGAACATGTGCTCATCCAAAGTGCACACAAGTAATTAAACTCAACCCTAATTTTCTTAAATGTAATTGAATTTCATGGTGTGTGGAGTATTGTGAAGTTACCTACCAGGGGTTTCAATAAGCTTTGGCAGCATTAGAGACAGTATGTTTATAACATCACAGTGGGAAGTTTAAAAAGTCACTGATTCCCTAAATGCTAAAACATATAACGAGCTTTTTTTGTTTCTTTTGAACAGTCAATTCACATCTCTACACAAATCCCCTTGATGTAGCTATGCTTTTTTCAGTTTCTTCTGTTTGCTAAAGGGAAAAATTTGACAATTTTGCTTCTCTGTTGTGACTGGTCTCATCAGCAGGTGAGGGTTCTTCATGGATTTGTGTCCTTTCTCCTGGTGAGTGTCTGGATTTGTAACCATTCTTCAAGAACCATTTAAAAGCTGACCATTTTGTGGTTTAGATTTTATCAATGAACTCTTTTGGATGAAAAAAAAAAACCAAACCAAACCAAAACAAAAAAACCACATGCAAAAGAGTGTTTAATCTTTTACAATAGTTTCATAGTGGCAAGGCTTACAAAAGGTGTGAGACAAAATACATATGCTTGAGAGTATATTTGTTGTTGCAATGTATTGAAGATGCTGTGTCCTCCATGGTTCTTTTAATTCCCCTTCCCTCAACCCTCCCACCTGGTAGATTGTGGTGGTCCTACTTTGGAAGTAAAGTCTCATCTGCTTTTCAGATTTGTCCAGAGAAATGCCTTTCTGTCCTAGATATGAGAAAGGAGGATCACTAGTTTCTACTTCAAATAGTACAGATTTTTAGGCAACTTTTGCTGCAGGCTTGAGTGGATGTGATTTGCACATCACAGCACATAGAAGGCCAGAAGTAACAGAATGTGAAATATGGCAATATGGCAATATGGAAATATGAGCTAATGTGCAAAACCTCATGCCCGATTCATTAATAATTCTTATGCTGGTATTTATGTCTAAGTATAACAATACTACAGACCAAACTAAGCTCTCAAAGTGGAAAAACATGGGGGGGGAAATGGTATAGGAATGGCTAAATATATTGTATCAATATTAGCAATATTTGAAATTGTAGTTATTTCTTCCACCTGTGACAGCTTAAAACTTTACTGTCTTCAGCTAGTACTGACTCCTTCCTAATGGTGGATTAGCTGGAACTGAATCATGACATTTGTCCAGGAAAAATACAAAATACTGTCATCTGTAAGAGAGCAAAGTATATTTGTTTTGAAGGTTGTTGCTGTAATGCAACAAGATTTCCCACATGGAGGGCTTTGGGTAAATGTTTTTTAAGCCTAAAATTGGTTTCCTCGTGTACAGAATCAACTAGGAGTGAAGAAAGCATAAATCAGAATGATAAAACGTTAGATATTCTAGGCACCTGAAGAAAATCCCCCTGTGCTGATATCTGTGAAAGACTGCTGGACCTTGGCTAGACGTGACAGAGTAATTATACCCTCACAGTACCATTTGCAGCACAAAAATGTTCTGCACACTTCATATGGTACCTTTTTTACAGCTTTCAGAATGATGGTTTTCCATAGGCTATGGAAAGATTTGAAAACAGGGGGCAAGGGGAGTTGGGGGGATGAGGAAGTAACAATTCCCAGAATAAACTCCTTCACTTCTAGGCTAAAGCAGAGAACTTCTGTTATCTAAACAATTAAAATTTAGTTTAGATTTCTTACGCTGTTTCCTATCAGTAGGAAAAGTTCCCTTGTTTTACTGTAGTTCCCTCAGTCAGTGAATGAACTTGAGGCAGTAATTCTGAAAACAGGTAACCTTTAAGTATCACAAGCGCCTGTAGAGAAGAACAGGGCTGAAGGTTGCAGAGGGGAAGCAAGGAAATTAAAAATGTACTTCTTAATAAAAAAGTATAGGAATTGCAGGTTAGAGTACTTTTTGCAACTTCTCAAACACCTTCTTGTGATTTCTGTCATATGATAATGTCAAAAGCCTACAGTCCCACAACGAGTGTGTGTTGTCTAAGTGAAATACTAATCAAAATCTGCTTCCAATTTATTGCATCTATGCAACACAAACACTACTTTTCTCCTTCGTATCTTCTGTTGAAACTATAGAGCTTTTTTTTTTTTTTTTTTTTCTTCTTCTCTATCATAAGTTTATTCACCTCCTGTTTTGGAGTTGTCCCAAGATTTTGTTCATGAAGCATTTTTCATCTCTTGCATCTGAACACAAATGTCTAAATACTCTGTTGGGAAATTCCCTCATGCAGCTGTGCTCAGGACAGGAGTATTTTTATTGCCTTTCCTTCAGAACAATCATCAGTTAAAAAACCCCAAACAAACAAACAAACAAAAAATCACCAAAACCCAACCTCTTTGCCTCTAGAATAAACATATTAGTTTCAGCCTTATAGAAAAAGGAAATATTTTTCATGCAGAATACTGAAAATGTGTAATTTCAAAAATAATAATAGTTAGTAATTGTAAAATAGCACATATTTTTTTAATGGTTTAGAGGTCTGGAATTAAATAAATGTGTTTAACAGCAACATTATTTCCTTAAGATTTCCTTAAGTTACAAATAGAACAAGTACAGATTCATCAAAATAGAACTGATGGTTCTTTAATGTCTTTGAATAGGCCTTGTAATTAACAAAATATTATGAGTTACACTGGACAGTAATGTCTATAGTTTTAAATAAGATCCATACATTCTACCAAACCTAATGGGAAATCTTGCAGATAAAAATCTGTGTAATAACTCAAATACTTACAGGTTTAAATCTTCCATAAATTACGTGTTTAAATTATGTGCCTGTTGAGAAGAAGAAACTATTTTAACTGTAATTACTTCTGTGGATATCAAAATCTTGGACCACAAAGTGAGAACAGTATTTTACATCAGCTTTTACTTTTTCTTTACTGAAGATTTTAATGTGTGTTATATTCATTGAAGGCAAAACAAATATGTAGGAGTTTTTTGGGGAGGAAGGGGCAGGAAGGGAGCAACTATTTCAACTTATTGATAAATTGAAGAAATCATGTGATGCTATTGATTGCATATGCCTGTTAAAGATGAAAGAACTTTTCAGAACTCATTTTGCTGTTTGAACACAAGACTGTCAATGAGTAACACCAGGAGTATATCCTTACTGCTATGCACTGCAGTTCCTCAACTGGAGTATGTTATTTCTGTGCAACAGTAGGAGTCACAGAGTGAGCAAAGTAACAGCTACACTGAAAACTTCAGAATTAAATGACATTTTTGTTTGAAGTCATAGCATTTTATATAACACCCAGGGAATGTTTTAGGTAGCAAGGCAAGTTTTTCAATCAATATAAAATGAGAAATCTGAAAGTGATGAATCTTTTTTTTAAAAAAAGAATACTGTATACAGTCCCTAATGGGAAAGGCCGATGCAATATGAATGAAAGACAACATGGTTCTACCAAAATGATTCTAAGTAATTTGGGAAATAATGGAGAGTAATATGCCTAATAAGTTGTCTCAGATCTTTCAAAAAGAAAACAAAGCTAACAAACATGTATACCCTGACAATCTTATTCTAATTAAATGTTCCATAAAAGACATTTTGATTAGATAGTAATTTTAATTGAAATATTTCCAGGTGTCATATCAGTAGTAATGAAATAATCATTACAACACCTAGGCAAATTAAATATTGCTCCAAGAAGCTCAAGCATAACTTGGTTAAAGCCTATCCATTCCAAGACATTTGCTAATATACAAAACCTCATTTCAGTGAACTTGAGATGGTTAGTATGGCCTGTAGGGACCTGGAAATGAGGTTCAGAATTATCATGTGTGTCTTTAAAAATGTTGGGAGCAAAACTATTAAAGTCATTTAAGATCCTTGACTTTTAGGAACGTTTTCCAAAAGTAACTTGTATGCTTGTGAATCAAGCGTAAGTAAATATTTAAATAATACATTTAAATAATAAAAAAATTACCCTGAAAGTAAATTTAGCTTAGCTTCTACATTAAGTGGCATAATGGAAGTCACCTGGGGATTGTGGCCCATCCAGTAAGACGCCCCATATTCCCATGCATTTCCCCTGCAATGCTGGAAGGGGTAAGGCCCAGGTGACCATACTGTGAGCCCAGGCAACACCTGGAGAGGAGGTTCCAGAGGCAGCAACAGGCAGTCGGGGGGGGAGGGGCTGGTGTCTCTTCCCTTGACTGATTGATGTATTAACCACTGCTTTAACTGGGACAAGAGAAGGTTCCAGAAGTCCAGGGACCGAGGCAAATAAATATGGGCACATACAAGCCTCTGGGGTGCTCTCTACACCAAATACCTCCATTGGGAGGCCCAATGTTGGATACAGGACTGATGATCTCCTTATCTCTGCACCCTCCCCACCCTCTATCCCCCCCAGTTCTTCACACACACACACCCTTTTTCTCTTAAAAGTTCTTAAGTAATACAAAGCCTGCCTCAACTTCTCCTAAAGCCACATAGTTTGATTTGTTACAATTGTGAAAGGCTCAATGTTTACTGAGTGATTGTTACATTAAAGTAGATGTTTATGTACGGACCTTAAGTGTTATCTCACCTTAGTCCGCGAGGGGATTTGCTAATCTGTTACTCTCCCCTTCTCATAGGTGGGATGTGACACGTGCATATAAATTACATCACATGAGTGTGACTTGATTGAGGAAGAAACTCTTCTACGCCTATGAAACAAAAAGGCAGCAAATATCACTCTCCAGAAATGCCTGTCTTTACCTCATGTACTTTTTGAAGACTTGACCTTCCTCGGTGACTTCACTAAACCCTAATGCTCAAACTGTCCCTTACTCTGGGAAAAGTAGTGTGGGATTACAGCCTGTACACTGCACCTCAATAACTGAGTTTTCTCCACCTTGCAGCTTTGCTCTCCTCTCCATTTTTAAATGCCCAAACAAGCTGAGTTAAAGCAACAGTGTAAACATCTGCTAAGACATTTCACTTGCAACATTTTAAATTCTTTTCTGTTTCTGAAGTGAACTCAGTGTTAGCTTGGGGAATCTGTTGCGAGCCTGCTGCATCTGTTTGTTGTGCATTGGCCACAGAAGCTCTGCCCATCTGCAAAGAGTTTTTCTGGGAACCTGTTAATCTCTGGATGCCACAGTCATGATTGCTTAAGTAAGGTCAGGAGGCAAATGTCAGAAGCTTTATGCTGTACAGTGCTTTGCAAAGAAGTTTGTTGTTATTGTTGAAAGGACTCTTTTGTTTGTGTTTGAAAAATGTGTGATCTGTTCAGGTACTCTGGTCTACAACACTTCTTGCCGCATAAGAGAGCCACTGGCAACATACCAGTGGATTATGAAGGCATTTTAGAGAGGCAGGAAGATCTAAGATAATGCTTTCATGTAGTATCTGATAAGTTATAAGCACAACATATTATGTAATAGTAAAGAACCAACAAAATTCTTAAGAAATCTCAAAACAGCTTGCGGCTTCACAAAGAATGGAAATGTTTTCTTTTGTATATTTAGTAGTTTCTCCTAGATAATGGAAATCTTTAGGTCTTCACAAACTACTATAATAAATGGTAAATGCATCCAATGTTATTGCGCACATACTTGCTATCTGCAGAAAGACACTAGTTTAGGGACTGAGCTGGGGACCGTCAGGACAAATAAGAGTAGGACTCTTCATGGTACAAGGCAAAGAAATTCCTGTACTCAGAGTTGTAGAAAAATACCTTGTATGACTCAGGAATCAAAGATACGACTTTCCTCACCTTGAGTTAATGCTAGACTGCTTATGATGTGATTGTGCAAGCAGGCAGAGGGTAGGAAATGGCAGTGTCACAGGTGGAATTTCCAGGAGATGCTGTGGGTGATCCAGGAATTTCATCATGGGGTCTTCTTGTTGAAAAACAGGAATGCTTATTGGTACCAGGTTCAGATATAACAATGTGACATAATACATCTTCCTCCATAATACAGTTTCTCCAAAAGGAAGGAAAAGCACTGTGCTGCTTGCTTACATCCTGGGCTAATAGATCATGTGATCATTTCTCAGTATCTATTCCTTCCAAGCCATAAACAGGAACTGGACAAAACTTAAGCCATTAGGCATGAAGAAAAATAACTTTTTCACAAAGCAGGCATGTCCAGCATGTGATCCTTTCTTGTACAGAATACACTTATATTGCTATAATGGATTTATTTTTTTTTTTTTTTCTTGAACTCCACTGTTAGAGCTTGTCCTTGCTGTCCCTGGATGTGCTCTGGCTGGTAACATTGCCATTTGTTGCTATGGAAATTGATGCCAGAGGTTGCAGGGCTAGTGAGAGTGTTCTGGGTAAAATCACTTAATGGAACATGACATTGTCAGACAACCATTATCTTTCATTTATAGCAGTTTAATTTTCTTTCTTACTTTTCTGGGCTTCTACCACTTACTGATGAATAGCCCTGTTACAATAGGTATTCTTTAATGTATTGTGGCTTTATTGCAAACCTTTACCCCTGTCCTATCAAGATGCTTGTTACCCAGGTTTGAACTAAGTGGACATTACAAGGAATGGGCTCCCCTCCTCTGAGACCCCATGAGCTTTGTGTCAGCTTAATTTTCTTAGAAATTGGTAGGAAGATGTTAGATGTACTCCAGAAGAGTAGGTAACTAATGTATGTTGTTTATGTCAGATAAACTGAGTTAGGCTGTGATAGTGATTAGATTAATAGAGAAATTTAATTCAGATTTTCAATTGCCCTTCAATTCCAGATACAATACAATGAACAAAAGCTAAAGTTTAGTGATGATAGGGTATGGTACCAGGAAAAAAAAAGGCATGTGCTTTGAAGTTCAATGGAAAAAGTTGTGATATTTGAAGGTGTGTCCTGTGTACTGCGAAGTGAAAAAAAAAATCTGGCGTAGAAATAGACATGAAAAATTTTAATAACATTTGTGTATTTGTTGTTGAGAGAAGACCCAACCTTCTTTTCCAGCAGAAGCTAGAAAGCCATCCTCAGACGTGTGACAGATCTGAGATGCGTTCTTAATGAACCAGATTTTTTTTTTTTGCTCCTTCCCTTGTTCATGCTTCCATCTTCAAGGCCACATTCTTTGTGGGGAAAAGTGCTGGACTGTCACTAAAATAAACTCTTCTGATGTGTTTTACAGCTAAGGATCTGATCGCTATTAATCTTTTGACTTCAAAACAAGAATCAACTACACCTGCTGTCAACTAGCAAGTACAAGGGCACGGCACTAGCCATAGTACAGAATTTCTTAGACATAGAAAAAAAGTATAGAAAAATACTTTCACAGTATATTGGTAAACATTTTTATGTTCCTGGTGTCTGCTTCTAGGTACCAAGCAGTAACTAATATAACTTTACTGCACTAGTCAACCACTTTATCATCTGAAATAAGGAGGCTTTTTTAAAAAAATAAATATGTATGATGATTAATTCACTATTTCTTTATGGTATATATCAACTTCATATCAATCTCCTAATATCATGAGTAATTACAGGGTTCATTAATCACAATATATATAGAAATATTGGCTCAGACTTAAGGTCCATTTAGTTCAATATCCTGTAGGGAACCTTGAAATTTGAAGGCATTACGGATATATTGGGATATAAAGTAAGCATTTGGTTGTATTCTAATTATATAAATACAGAAAGGTCTAAGATGTGAAAAATATTTATTTTCCTTTTTTTAAGGGAAAGGGAATCTTTGGAAGCAGGCTCCCCACGTGGTGAGGTGGGCCTTAAACTGAAGAACTTGGGGGCTGGCGTCCAAACTGGCAATGCTCATGTCATCACACGCAATGGAGAATAAGCCAGGCCAACCAGAGCAGCAACAAATGTTCCTTAGCTGCCTCCGAAGATGAGAAACAGAAGATCACCTGCCTCAAGTGTATGTATACCAATGCATGCAGCCTGGGGAATAAAGAACTGGAACTTTGCACTCAGTCAGAAAGTTATGGTATCACAGGAATGACTGAAACGTGGTGGGACAACTCACAAGACTGGAGGATTGCAATAGATGGCTATAGGCTGTTTTGTAAAGGCAGGCAGGGAAGAAGAGGAGGAGGAGTAGTCATGCTCTATGTGAAGAACACTAAATGCATAGAAGTCAACTACAGCAGTTGTGGCAGCCCTATTGAATGCCTGTTGGTCAATATCAGAGGAGTCATCTCAAAGGGGGATCTTACTACCTGCTACCAACCTCCAACCCAAGATGATAAGGCCAACAAAGCAATATTTGGGTTACTTAAGCAAGCTTTGTGTTAACAGAACCTGGTTCTTATGGGTGACTTCAACTACACAGACATTTGTTGCAAGAATAATACAGCAGCTCACGTAAAATCCATCAAGTTCCTGGAAAGCATAGATGACTGCTTTCTCACACAATGTTAGATGTGCCAACCAGGCACTCCTGGACTTGCTACTCACAAACCAAGCAAAACTACTTGGTAATATCTCACTTAGTGATAGCCTTGGCTGCAGTGATCACAGTATTGTGGAATCTGGGATCCTGCTGAGCATGCTGAAGGTTAGTACTAAGACAAATGTTTTAGATTTTAGAAGAGCAAACTTATGTTCACTCAGAGCTCCTTTGGGAGGGACTCCATGGGGAGTTTCCATGGAGGATAAAAGAGCTAGCAAGTGCTGGTAGTTTTTCAAGAACGCTCTCCTGGAAGCACAGAAACAGCTCATCCCCTTGAAAGGTAAGGGAAGTAGGGTGACTTGACTTAATTGCAAACTTGAGTCTGCTCAAAACCAAAAAAGAAGTGTACCAGAGATGGAAAAGCAGATGAATACCTGTTGAGAACTAAAAGGGCATTGCCAGGGTGTGCAGAGATGCAGTTAGAAAAGCAAAGCTCAGCTTGAATTGAAATTGGCCAGAGATGTCAAAAACTACAAGAAAGGGTTCTTCAGGTAAATAAACAATAAGCAGAAACAGAAGGAAAACATTGGCCCACTGTTAAACAAGAGGGGTGAATTAGTCACCAGTAAATCTTAAAAGGCAGAGGTTCTCAACACCTTTTTCACCTCTATCTTTACCAGCATTGTTGGGAACAGAAATCCAGGCTGATGAAAACACAGATCCACCGCCAGAGAAGGAAGATTTGGTATGTGAAGTATTACAGGGTCTTGACCCCTTCGGGATCTATGGGCCTTGGCAATATCCACCCGAGGGTGTTAAGAAAGCTGGCTGATGTCCTTGCAAGGCCACTCTTCATAATCTTTGAGAAGTCGTGGAGATCAGGGGGCATCCCAGAAGGCTGGAAGAAGGCTAATGTCACCCCCATCTAAAGGAAGGGCTTAAAGAAGGATCCAGGAAATTATAGGCCCATCAGTCTTACTTCAGTTCCTGGGAAAGTTATGGAATGAGTCCTCCTGGGGGCTATCCCAAGTCAGATGAAGCACATGATTGGGAAAAACCAACATGAATTCACCAAGGGCAAATTGTGCTTGACAAACCTTATCACCCCCTATGACAAAGTAACCTGCTTGGTTGATGTGGAGCAAGTGGTGGACATTGTCTAGATGGATTTCTCCAAGGCTTTCAGCATGGTTTCCCACAGCCTTTTCCAAGAGAAACTGATGCATTACAGTCTAGACAAGTGGTCTGTGCGGTAGGTGGGGAACCAGCTGAGAGGCCCCACCCAGAGGCTAGTGTTAAACAGCTCCTTTTTAAACTGGCATTGATACTGGGATTGATGTTGGGTCCAATGCTGTTTAATATCTTCATAAGTGATCTGGACGATGGGATCAAGTACACCCTGATGAAGTTTGCCAATTACACCAAACTGAGTGGGGAATTGTACACTTCAGAAGGAAAAGCCACCCTGCAGGAAGACCTGGATAGAATGGAAGAGGGGGCTAAGAAGAACCTTATGGAGTTCAAAGACAAGTGTAAGGTCTGTTTTCTTTGGAAAACTTAATTTAGGATTGCAGCACAGGCTGGGATCTGCCTGACTGGGGAGCAGCATTGTGAAATATGAACGAAGAGTGTGCTGCTGCAGCAAAGCAAACCAGCAGGATGCTGGGTTGCATCAACAGTGGCATTGCCAGCAGAGATAAAGTCATTATCCCACTCAGCTCTTGTTAGGCCATACCTGCAATACTGTATTCAGTTTTGGTCCCCGCTATGCAATGGAGATGAGGACAGGCTGGTGAGTATCCAGAGAAGGGCCACAAAGATGATCAGAAAACTGGGAAGCCTGCCATGTCATGAAAGTTTGAAAGAACTGGATTTGTTCAGGCTTGAGGAAAAAAGGCTTAGGGGAGACCTTATCACCATGTTCCAGTATTTAAAGGGTGGCTACAAAGAAGATGGAGACTCCCTTTTTAAAAAGAATCACACTGAAAAGATGAGGGGTAATAGGTACAAGATACTGCTGGGGAGATTCCCACTGGACATGAGGAAAAATTTCACAGTGAGAACAGTCTTTGGAATAATCTCCCCAGGGAAGCGGTGGATTCCCCAGCACTGGACACTTTTAAAATTTGGCTGGACAGGGCACTGGGCCATCTTGTTTAGATCATGGTTTTGCCAAGAATGGGTGGACCAGATGATACCTGAGGTCCCTTCCAATCTGGTATTCTATGATGATTTTATAACTACTTCTGCCCCTAATTACTCCAAATCTGGCTATTACTTATATACAAATAGAACTAAACAGATTTTGCTGAAAAAGTGCTTTTGGGATCAACAATGGGAACTTGATAAAGTACTTTTCTCTAGCAAATAGGTTTTATAAAATGAATAAAGGAAAAATATTTCACCAAGATGTTACATTTCAGCTCTTGAAATAAAGTAATTCATGTTTTCAACTAAAAACACGTATTTGAACAAGGTTTACAACAACTTGATTAAGTAACCATAAAGTGAATGAAATATTGCTTCCCCAAATTTTTGCTTAGTAAAGATCCCAAAATAATCCTGTGGTTCTGCCCTGAATATAGGCTGAGACTAACTTGATAATGCAGGTAGTATTCAAATATCTACTTCTTCCTTATGTTGTGTTTTTAGAACATCAAAACACCTCTTGTATTCATTCATTCAGTATTTGAATTATGACCTTTTTACTTTTCTTGGGTGTGTGTTTGTTCTCCTCTTATGGAGAAAGGAAAAGAGGCCTTTGTTTTACCCTATAGGTGTCCATGGGATTTGTTTGCCAATCAAAACTTTTTCTGTTAATTCAGTTCAAAAAAATAAGAAAGAAAACATTACTAAAATCTAAGAGATTAAAAATACCCATAAAGTAAAAGAAACAGATGAGTCCTGAAAGAATGATAAAGTGAAAAATGAGGTGATAAGCAGTAGTCAGATGGATGGGCTGCTTATTGTGGTTGTGTGTGGGAGTAGGCATTGGAATTCTGTTTTCCTGTAGACTTAATAGAAAGGTCGGTTTTAGTGGTAAAACTGGAAGGAATCACCAAAATATCTTTGTAATGATAACTCTCAAGCACCTGTTGAAAGTTCAAAATAAAGGATGGAGCTTGATTGTAGTGTTTTGTTAGGGAAGATGACATAACCAAAAGTTGCCAAGAGTTTCTGTCCAGACTTCCTGCTTTGTTCTAGAGTAAAAGGAAAAGAGTAGAAGATAGCAAAGCTAGTGTTAAAATAGTGTTGTGCAATGAGAAATAAGGGTGAAAGAGGCAACGATGTTGAAGAATGAAACTTGTGGAGATTCATCTACTTCAACAGCTGTCAGTCTCCTTCATCCAACATTAAGCAGCGTTGTCCCCTGGTCCTCCAAAAGTTCTGTCATTCTGCTGAAAGATGTGGTTTTGATTAAACAAACTTGCTTCCTACTGATGGTTTATAGAGCTTTCTTGGAAGAATTACATTCCACATCATGAACATACATTTCTGTGAGCCTGTCAGATGTGGTTGCGATGAAGATTGTTAGTTCTTATTCAATAATCTGTGAAGTATAAACAAAATAAGTAACTGAATGGCTTTTTTAGTATTCAGGACTCCAGACTAAAAAGGTTGTCTGTCTTTGTTTTTCCAACATAGATGAAGAAAATCATGACTGTTTTTCAAGACAGAACTGGGTTGCAAAATGGGTTCCCAGCTGTGTACTTCCTCAAAACTTGGAACTACTGGCTTTCTTGTTTCCAATAGCTTTTCCAATGTTATGGTCCAATTGCTTTTCCAATGTTTTGGTCCAATTGTATTTTCGTATGTTCTATCCTGAGTGAAAGTGTGAATCCAAACAACAAAAAGAAATCTAACATACTGAAGAATGAGGTTTCTGTTTCTTCTGTCTAGCATCATACATTTGTGATTAAATCAACAGTTGGGGATGGCTTTCTTCAAGAAAAGATTTTTTGTTTTATGTAAAACTGCGTTCCAACTATAAAATTCTATTTCATGTTTTGTCAGCTGTAACTGGCTTTCTGTAGACTTGGCAAACAGGAAAATGAGAAATCTAGAAGAAAAATGGAAGAGGGTTGGATTCCCTTTTTTGCTGGCAGATCTCAGACTTTAGCATTTCATGCATCATCTATGGGTTCTTGTATACTTACTAAGCTTGTCTTAATTAAGCATTTGCAGCCCATCTTGACTGCATGCCTATACATATTTTCTTTGAGCTCCTGTTGAGAATAGTTTTGGGTTTCCCACTGAATTTTTGGGGTTTGTGTGTTGTTTGGTTGGTTAATTTTGTAAGAAAGACTTTACTTCCTTTAGGATAGTCTTTTCCTTGAACAAACTTAAGTCTGAAATGCAAGAATTCTGTGGTACGTTGTTGTGGTACGCCACCACCAAAAAAACCCAAACAACAACTAGGTTGTGTTTTGCAGCATGACAGTAGGATAATATTATTATTTACTTGATATATTTTGAAGTTAAAGCATATTTGATTCTTTACTTTTTGTAGAGTTTGAGACTTGGATTACATTGCTTTATTACAAACTCTATAAGGTGAAGCTCCACATCATAGGAAATATGCCTTGCTGAGCGATTTTTACCTAACATGGGTGAACAGAACACAGACAACAGTTTTTATGCGATAGCATTCTTCAGTGATGTTAAGCCAAAGGCACATATGTTATTATCAGAAAACATGAGCGAGTGTTTTCCATCCCACCTACCCCTTTTAAAATTACCCACTTCTGATCAGCTTTACTGATGTCAAGATATTCTTTATTTCTCTGTTTTGTGAGTAGTCTCTCCTCTGAGAGCTCTTTCAATAATAAAACAGTGGATCACAGTTTTTACTAGAAGGGAAAAAATGGTGTTTGGTAGACTTTGAAATTTTTCTCCATCCATTCTTTGCAAAAGGAACGCTGTAAGAGCATAAAACTGTCTAGTATTCTCAATGCAGCTTTAGTATATGCATCTTGTTTGTTTACTTATACTATTCTCTGTTCTGTTCTCTTCCTTCTGTTCCATTCATTTTTGAAACTGAAGATGAAGACCAGGCTGCTGTTCTATCAAATATAAAAACAACCATCTCCACAAATCATATAAACAACAGATGTTTATAGTAAAACACTTCGGAATCAAGATATTTCATGTTTCTCTTTGTTAGTGTGGGGTTTTGGGTTTTTTTACACGCTTTTCAGAAATTGGTGGGTTTACTTTTATTTTTTGTATCTGTGCCAACAGTTCCAAATGACACATGCTTTCTGTTTTCAGAAACTAGTTTAAAGAGAATCCATTAAGTAGCCTATGAAACTTGTCACTTTACAATAGGTAATAATTGAAATGACTATATATTATATATATATCAAGTATATATATATATATATATATTCTATATATATCAGAAATATAGAGTACTGTTAATTCTCTTGGCCTCCATGTATATTAAATAGGGTTGAGGGATAAACTCTTGAGACACGGTGTTACTCTTATATAAGGTAGTAAGTTATTTTTTATTATTCCTTAAATAAGCTATCCAGGAATAAAATAAAGGCTCGATATTGCAACTTTATACCTTGCTTTATAATACTAAAGGAACATGTGTACTCTTGCCTGAAAAATATATCCATGGATTGTTATACTGTTGACATACACTTGTAAGGACATAAAAATAATGAGCCATTCTTTCCAGGTAGAAAAGCCCCAGAAAAGCCAAAGACAACTATTCTCACATAGCATAAAAATTATCAAGGGACTGGGAAAACTTACTTAAGAGGAAACACTGACGTAGCTAAACATGAATGAGGGCTTGGCTGGGGGATCAGGACCAGAAACGTCTGAGGAACTCAAAGGCCATGTGTGATAAAATTGAGAGTGCATCATAGAAGGCTTCAACAGTGAGTTATGCCAGCCTCCAAAATAATCTCTTGAGAAAAAAATATGGAAATTCATTATATGCAATATACAAATAATGGATTAAAAAAAATAATTCTTTAAAATGGTGCTGTGGGGAAATAATGCCATATGTGACAGAGGATCAGAGCAGAATAGATTTTTTAGCTTTTGCTCAGAGTTGTTCTATATGCATTTGATGAATGTAACTCTGAAAATTTACTATCTGACATAAGAATTGTTTTCAAATGAATAAATTTAAGTGCTCCTTTTTTTCAAAGAACAGATTTTACCTATGATACTCTTACAGTGGTGTCTGGGAAAACCATTGACTTGATTAATCTGATTGTAAAGGGGAACTGAGTGAAGCACTGTCTTATATAGTGTTGGGTGTGGGTTTTTTTAGTGTTTATACAGTATTTCTAAAACATCTAAAAAGCTGTACAGTTGCTGGTATTTAATTTATTATTTTATTATTAATCAGGACAGGGGAGGTTTCTATGCTTGCTCTGATTCCTAAATCTGAAAATTTTGATAATACTTAATTTTCATAGCTTTTTTAACCCTTTTGTGCAGCTTACTATTAAGATTGGCTGGAAATTCTGAAATTTTTTTCTTTCCCACCTCAGTCAAATTTTAAATTGGAAAGTTTAACAGAAATTTTCAGGGGAAGGAAACTCAGAACACTTTGCTGATACCATGCCCGTTTAAAATATGCATGTATGAAAACATATTCTGCACCAATTCATAAAAAAGCAGCTAAAACTCAAAATATAATTGAACCAATTAGATTTACTGAAATAAGAATTTTAAGGCACTTTTAAAATATTTTGCTGTAAATTATTTTGGGTTGTTTTTTTTTAAGCATATATGGCTTCTTCTGATACATTCTGTTGTCCTTGTCTGTGATGTCAGAATATGAAAGGCTGTGAATGCTGTGTGCTTTAGACATCAGTGCATGCAGAAAAAGGTCCAAACAGGATTCTGTACAATAGCATGTGGATTGTCTAATAATGTTTTTGGTTGAGGTTTTTTTTTCTTTTTTGTTTTCCCCCTTTTAGAACCCAAATTTGTCTACAAGTGTTTGGGTCTATATGGAAGTGCTGGTGAATAAATTATTTGAAACTTTAACATATTTTCTGAGATTACCAACTTCAGGGCTGTTATCTGTAATTTGTGGATGGTACATTTTGCTAAGCCTGGAATAATTCAATTAACACTGTCCCCACTAATAAATTGATTTTGGATTTGTTATATATAGGCTGTTCACACAAGAGTGCTATAGAAATCCTACTGAATTTATTCTGGAAAATTCAAAGCTTAAGAAATGTATGCAGACTCATTTCATTGTAACAAGAAAAGGAAACCATTATGTTTCCATGCTGCAAAGTTCCCAGTTCACATTTACTCTGGATGAGTTTACTCGTGCTGACCATACACAGCTGTTGTAGCTCCTGAAGGGCATTTTGGGGGTTGATTAACCATCTGCTGGTTCTCACTGTAACAGCTCAGTAACAACCGCATGAGGGAATTTCGTTTAGATCATCTGAAAAAACATGGGCAGTGCAAATATACCTTTTCCAGCAGCTTCTCTGATAGATATTCTTGCACTGCCATTCTATAACAGGATTTGGATTTGAACTGATCTTTGCAAGTTTATTTGTATCAGTTCTGTGTAGAACACCTAATTTGCAGCTTTAAGAAAATGGTTCTTGATTTTCTGCAGTGTCAACTGCTTTTATAGGCAGCATTATCAACACAAATACTGGGTAAAATGTGTTAACATATTAATATAAATGAAAGGAATAGTTGGAACTTAGTAGGAAATTTGCAAAGCTGGCACTTCATAATTTTACTGGGTAAGTCTAAATCTGAAATTGCAAGAAGGTCTTTCTAACTGAAGCAGAGCCAAAGTGCTATTTTGGAAGGAAAAGGAGAAATAAAACCAAAACCCAAACATCCAAAGATAGCAGTTGTGTTATGAGATAACTGGACCAGATAATTCTTATCATTGTTTTTCAAATAAGGTAAATATCCATTCTAAATGAGAGCTGGACATACGCTGCAAAGTTTTTCATGCTGAGTGGAAAATAACTGGCCAAAATCTACAATGTGTTACAAAGCTAAAAATATGTTCATTTTTGGAAACGTGTTTTCACTGTCCTCTCTCTCTATTTTAAAAACCTTAATATTTTGACAGGAATCATGTGAGCTAAAGTAATATTTTAAATGCGCTTTACTCTTTTTAATGTACATATGTATTTCAGAATCATAAAACTAGGTATGATGGATAAGTAATATAAATAGCATATGTTGGGGGGAAGGTGTGTGATGACTAAACACTATGTACTAGGCAACCTTCTAACTAACAGTATTGTCGATAATAACTAACTGTTCTAAAACAAAGACAGACTTACATGAACCGAGCAGTATGGTAATGCTTTAACTTCTGGCAATTATTATTCAAAAGAAGGGATTTAGACAGATATGCAGAGTTTAGGTAAATTATATGGCATAGAAGTATTGTAAAAATAAAACTCACCAAACTCTCAGACCAAAGGAGAGAGAATTAAAACTCCTGGCTTTTCTTATTGTCTTTAGTGCTACTAATAACACTCTGTCATGAGTCACTTATAGCCCTCCGAAAGGGAAACAGATAAAAACAAAAAGTACCATTACCTTCTAATGCTTTTAGGGCTTTTCTGTTCCTATGTCTTCTTGCTTACTATGACACTGTGTGTGTACAAACACACAAGTTAAATTTCTTAGTATGAATTGTGAACTGGGTGTCTAACAGTAGACAGAGTGGCACAGTTCCTTTTTATTGAAATGGTGCTCAAAATGGATGGGGTAAGCAAGCATTAAGAAAATTATTCTCCTGCAGCTGGGTGCCTGCTGGTAAATTTGATATGTTGCAGTGTGATCCAGTCTGAATGTGACTGTACCTTATGACAAACTATAGTACATGTTTGGAAAGGAGAAATGGCAATAATGGTTCTGTCAGTTTATTCCAACACTGTTACTCCTGTAAAGTCAGGGAGAGACAGTGACTCTATTTCCTGATTTACTGCATGTCTCCATCTAGAAGCTGCTGCCAAATCATCTTTTGCCTGATTTACTCTTGTAGAGACTGTGCAAATTTCCCAACAAACCAATTACATTTTAAAATGTCTTTTGTTTCTATACCATAATTTAAAATAATGTTTGCTTACTTCTAAAAGGCTTCATTTTCTACTTTGCATTTCATTTTCTGAACATTTTTTTCCGAAATGAAATTATTTTGCTAGGTACTCAAAAGTTGGTGGGTTTTGAATGCCCAATCACAAGTGATGCTTAGCATGATTAAAACTCTAGTAGGTTGTAAAAAAACAATTATTTTTTCTCACTTGTGTTTATGTGAACAAGGTATCTCAGCTGCTTCAATAAGACTAGTTGTATAGTCATCCATACTGTTTGTAGGCCATGAAAAATGATTGCAATCACACAATGTAAGCTCTCTCGTGACACAGTCAAAGCTAAGAGAAGGTTACAAATGTCTGTCCTTTAGACTCATAGACTCATTGAGTATCTCAAGTTGGAAGGGACCCATAAGGATCATTGAGTCCAACTCCCTGTTCATCGCCTGAAACTAAACCATATGATTTGAACTCTGACAGGCTTGGTGCCATGACCACTTCTCTGGGAAGCCTGTTCCAGTGACTGACCGCCCTCTCAGTGAAGAAACTTTTCCTAATGTCCAATTTGAACTTCCACTGATGCAGCTTCATTCCATTTCCTTGTGTCCTGTTGCTGGTCACCAGAGAGAGGAGATCAGCACCTCCCCCTCCACTTCCCCCCTTGAGGAAGCTGTAGGGGTGACCTCATCATGAGAAGCCCTCTCTTCTCCAAGCTGAAAAAAATCAAATGACTTCATCCACTCTTTGTAAGTCTTGCCCTTGAGGCCTTCCGTCATCTTCATCGTTCTCCTCTGGACACACTGTAAGAGTTTGATGTCCTTCTTATACTGAGGTACCCAAAATTGCACACAGTACTCAAGACAGGGCTGCACCAGTGCAGTGCAGAGGGGAACAATCACCTCCCTCAACTGGCTACACTGCGCTTGATGCACTCCAGGACACGGGTTGGCCCTTTTGGCTGCCCGGGCACACTCTTGACTCATATACAATTTGCCATCAACCCAAACCCCAAGAAGTCTGCAGGGCTGCTCTCCAGTCTCTTGTCTCCCAATTTGTACATATAACCAGGAGTTCCCCATCCCACGTGCAGAATCCAGCATTTCCTCTTGTTGAATTTCATATGGTTGGTGACTGCCCAGCTCTTTAGTCTATCCAGATCCCTCTGTAAGGCCTCTCTACCTTGGAATGTATCATTGTTTGGTTTCACTTTGTTATAGTACTTTTAACATTATTATATTATGATCTAACTCTTCTCATAGAAGTGATATCTTCTGCATTTTTTTCCTCCCTCAGTTGCATTGGTTCTCAGTTTTAAATCTGTAGTATGTTCCATACCTGTCTTGGAGGGAGAAGGGGGAAATTTTGTGAAACTTGTTAATGTTTTTACTGTTTGAATGATGTCAGCCTACAAAGGCACTTTGTGCTCTGTACCGTTCTGCTGAATTTGCTTCTGGGAAATGATGTGTTTTGATTCTAAAAGTCTGTTTTCTTGTGTAAAATATTTTAACAGCCATGAGATTTTTGGTATGGTAAACATTTAAAACAACGCAGCCCCAGACTCTCAAGAAAGCTGAGAATTAACCAATATGATGTTACAGAATTAATTTATTTCCTTCTCTCTTCTCATTAGTGCAAAGATTGTAAGTGATAGAAACATTTTGATAGTTAAAAGTTTGTAATTGATATTTAATATACTAGAATGTGTATAACCGATCTCTCCTTTTAATATATATTTTAAAAATAGAGGAGTTTGTATTGATTTTAGTTGTTCTTGTTCAAGGCACAAATGATTCTGAAACTGGCAATGGTAATGATGGGGAAAGGCTGTATTCACTGAAGAAAGATCATTTCTGTTTTATTTTAGAAGGTGAAAATATATTTTGCCACTGGAATTAAACATGGCAAATTCTCAGATCTTAGTGTTTTAGTTTCAAAACATAAGTGACTAGTTCAGAAGCAGCCAAGAAACTGATAAACTTCAATTTTCCTCAGTCCTGGAGAATGAAATACACGTCTTAGATGGCTGATATTTCTTAAGGTGTTGTGGCATAAAAGTGTTTCTTCTCAGTAAAACAGTATTCAATAAGATAGTACAGAAAGGAACACTCTTTAAAATTCTTTCTTCTATAAAGCAGCGAGGGTTGATCTAATTTGATATTCTCTGAAAACAGTGGGAGTTTTTCAGCAGGAGTGGGGTTAGCTGTATATACAATAACCTTGAAAATCTCTACAGTTGCTTTTACCCTGCTTTAATTGTTTCTACATTTGAAAGGAAATGTGACTTATTAAAATAGAGTATTTTTATAGTGGTGCAGGTTGTATGCAACAGGTTGTATGCATTAGTACTCTAGGGATATCAGTTGTCCTCTATTTTTCTCAGGTTTTACATGCAAAATAGTTGTATTAGGATAGGTACTCATTAGCTGGGCCTTTAAGGAAGCAAATTATAACAAACATGTTGTTCCATGACCTGCATCTCATTCAGCAAGAGGCCTTTCATAAGTGACCTCAGAATTCAGTCACAAGGAACAAAATACAGTTAGTTTAGTATTTGTAAATACTAAAACCTGGTGTCTAGAGCATACTTGCACATGCTTACAGTGTAATACTTGCACCCAAAGTATATCTAAACCATTATAAATATCCATTGCCACTTTCTTCCCTCTCTCTGTGTTCTGTTTCTCCAAAGCCAATCTCTTTTTCTAAGTTTTCTCAGTTCTCTTTTAATTGATGTTTTCATTTAGATTTCCATCAGTTAGGCAATCTTTTAATGTTTTTTGTATTGTTGCCATGGTACTGGTTTCTTCACCATACACCAGGCCACTTGCCAATACATATTCATCGGCAGCCTGATGCTCCAGGAGTATGCATGCCTGCCTCTGCCCTTGGAAAGTTGCAGCCGTGTCTGAGCTCTGCTCAGCAGCCCTCTTGCAGTTTCTAACAGCACTTGGCATTTTGGAGTTTCATAAACACACTGGGTGAGTTAATATATGAGATTCTGAAGTGGAAGATTTAGTTTGAGGGAACCTGTGAATGACGGTATCGCCTTCTGAGGGTTATCTTCATCCAAGGAAACTAAGTCCTGTTCTCTCTTATTATTGGCTGGATCTTTCATGTCTTATTTCCCAGAAATGTGGTCTGGTTCAGTAACGCAGTCCTGACCAACTTATGGTATCCTTTTGGTAGCCTCAGTTGCCATTGTCTCTCTTTTCCTGTAGAGACTTCTCACACAGCTCTTCAGCACACCCCTTTTGGTAGCCTCAGTTGCCATTGTCTCTCTTTTCCTGTAGAGACTTCTCACACAGCTCTTCAGCACACCACACTGGGCAGCAGTCTGGAGCATTCATTATTTTTCTTCTAATCCATTGTGCTAGCAACAGCTGCTTCTCCATGCAGGAGCAAACAGAAGAGTAAAGAACACACTGAAAGGAATGCTCATTTATTAACTCAGTAGAGTGGGCCTAAAAAGTCAAGCCATATTTTTATGTTCTATGATAGTTCTTGTTTCTGTGCTCAGTTTGTCATATATTATAGTATCATCTGAACTGAAACATGGGGTTTCCATGAATGTTTTATCCATAATACACCGGGTGATAAAGCATAATTATGGGAGGTTTTTTCTTCTCTGCTAGAACTACATCAATAGCTTCTGTATAACATACAAAAAGTCTTCAGTCACTTTTGTTTGTTGTCTTAAGATCCAAAATCTTTTATGACTATACAGACCTGGAAATACAAACTGCTTAAATAAACTGTGTGGATCTTCTGATATTTGCCTCTGTGCCTCCTCACTGCATTATCATTCTGTAGTAGCATAGTGACAACATAAAATTTGTCATGCTATAGCCAACTGGACAACTATTTGTAAGGAAGGCTCTTACTGTATATTTCATTAATCATTTGCTATTACTGCCCAGCAGTTCTACTTTACTAAGTGCCAGATCCTGCACATGGGTCACATCAACCCCGTGCAATGCTACAGTCCTGGGGAAGAGTGGCTGGAAAGCTGCCTGGCAGAAAAGAACCTGGGGATGTTGGTCAACAGCCAACTGAACATGAGCCAGCAGTGTGCCCAGGTGGCCAAGAAGGCCAACAGCACCCTGACTTGTATCAGTAATGGTGTGGCCAGCAGGACGAGGGCAGTGATTGTCCCCCTGTACTCAGCACTGGTGAGGCCGCACCTCCAATACTATGTTCAGTTTTGGGCCCCTCACTACAAGAAAGAGACTGAGGTGCTGGATCGTGTCCAGAGAAAGACCACAAAGGTGGTGAAGGGTCTAGAGAACAAGTTCTATGAAGAGCAGCTGAGGGAACTGCGGCTGTTTAGTTTGGAGAAAAGGAGGCTCAGGGACACCTTGTCACTCTCTACATGTATTGGATTTGTGTGGCAAGGTTTTGGTAGCAGGGAGGCTGCAGGGGGTGGCTTCCATGAGAACTTGCTAGAAGCTTCACCCATGTCCAACAGAGCCAATGCCAGCCAGCTCCAAGGTGGACCCACCGCTGGCCAAGGCTGCAGTGGTGGAACCTTTGTGATAACATATTTAAGAAGGGGAAAAAACCATGTGCAGCAGCAATTACAGCCAGATAAGAGGAGTGAGACTATGTGAGAGCAACAACTCTGCAGACATCCAGGTCAGTGCAGAAGGAGGGCAGGAGGTGCTCCAGGCATCAGAGCAGAGATTCCACTGCAGCCTGTGGTGAAGACCACCGTGAGGCAAGCTGTATCCCTGCAGCCCATGGAGATCCATGGTGGAGCAGATATCCACCTGCAGCCCATAGAAGGACCCCATGCCAGAGCAGGTGGATGTGCCCAAAGGAAGCTGTGACTACATGGGAAGCTCATGCTGGAACATGCTCCTGGCGGGACCTTTGGACCTGTGGAGGGAGAAGCCATGGAGGAGAGATTGTAGCAAGGTGGGTGTTGGTGTCTTTTTGCACATAACATGTGATAGGAGAAAAGGAAATGGCCTCAAGTTGCACCAGGGGAGGTTTAGACTGGATATTAGGAAAAATTTCTTCACTGAAAGGTTTGTGAGGCATTGGAACAGGCTGCCCAGGGTAGTGGCTGAGTCACCATCTCTGGAGGTATTTAAAAGATGTGTAGATGTGTCACTTAAGGACATGATTCGGTGGTGGATTTTGCAGTGTAATTTATGGTTGGATGTGAGATCTTAAGGGTTTTTCCCAACCAAAATGGTTCTATGATTCTAGGACAGGAATTGTTAAAGGAATGCACATCTCTGCAGAGTATCACAGCCTGTGTCCAGCAGTGTGTATCTGAAAAGCAGTCGAGGTGTATGGTAGAAGCTTTAGAGCTAGTAATCTGCAACAGAAAATTATATTAGAGAAAGACACCAAATATCAATGTAGGTGTTAAAAGTTAAATATAGGTGTTACAAGCTGAACAAAGTAAGCTCTGGAAACAGGAACAGAGGCTAGTGGTAGTCTTCATTCTTTTTCTATAGCTACATACTTTGTTTTCTCATTATCAGTGCAGGTTTCTATGAAATAAGATCAGATCTGACCTTTTAACTCACTTAAGAGTAATTTTTAGGCAGATGGTCAAGCTCACTTTCAAGAGATTAGCAGAATTTCTAGCATCAGATATCCCCTGTATATATATTCAGCATACCAAATATGAAATTTCTGAAGATACGTCTTTTCCCCTCTGCTTTTTCCTTCACATCACATGTTGGCAATACTTAGCACTTTTGAGTGTTTTCCTTTCTCCCTAATGCATTCCTTCATGATTATGCTATCTGGGTTTCTTTTTACTTTAATACAGTATTCTGAAATCCTGAACGCTACTTTCTTCTTTTTTTTTTTTTTTTTTCCTTTTTTTTTTTTTTTTCTTTCCTGTGAAGACTCAATATACTAAAATATTTGACCCATTCCAGCCTCTCTTAGATTTTTGATCATACATCTGCAGGTGTTTAGAGACTATCAGATAGCAGTTGCACCTTCTTTTACTATGGTGCAATCCACTAGACATGACAAGGCAAAGTTCTAGGTGGCCTTGTAAATGCTCCTGGTATACAAGGGCTAAACCTTGCTGTTTGTGAAGTGGGGTTAATCTCAGATGTTCTAGTGAAGTTGTTTCTGTGCTGGCTGAAGCTGGATTTGGCTTTTGCAGTTCTATAAATATACCAGTATGGTTTATGTGTAAGATGTTGAAGAGGGAGGTTCAGCCTTTATATGCTCATGGGTGGTGCTTTCCATAGAGGACCATTATCCAGAGGAGTAAAAGTTTGTTTTGGGGTTGTTGTGTTGGTTTGGGTTTTTTTGGGTTTTTTTTTTTTTTCTTTTCCTTTTGTTGTCCTTCGTATTATTCAAATCAAAGGAAACATTATGGAAAATTATGGAATTATTTTCTCCCTTGCCTCTGTTCCATTCCTACTGCTTTGTTTCATTTCTCAATGCTCATTCAATGACTAGTGCTCAACCTGATTTTTGTACTCCTGCTGAAAATTGACTCAACTCTTCACAACTATTCCAAGAAATCTTTACTGAGTGATAGAAGCTATGGTTGAGTCTATCACTGTGCATGAGTACGGTTAACAATAACATTTTCCATATGGGGATTAATTGTCATTCACCAGTATTGAATTTTTAAGCCATTATGTTGCCTAGCTATTCAGTATCATAGAGACCTGATTAAAATCTTTGCAGGTAGCTTTAGATTTATTTTTCAAGGCAGGCAAAACCTTAGCAAACTTCAGCTGCTCAGTGGTCATCTTTGTTTTACTTTTCACATAGATCCCAGTATACATTTCTGTGATATTTAGAAGCAATCACCTGTGAGCTTCACTGAGGCTTACATGCTCCTTATGACCTCCAGCACATAAACAATGAAGATTCACTGTGCTTCTCAGTATCATTTTAACTTCTACATCCATTTAGTGTTTGCAGCCTGTTTATAGGCATTTGAACGATCCAAATAAATTGTGAACTTGAATTTTCTTTCCAATAACTCAGCTTCCAGTTCCAATACTTATTTATTTCTTTGTGGAACAAGTGTCATTTTGTCCCATTGCCACTGTCCTGTCTTTATTTGCATTTCAGCAGGCTATCGAGCCATTATTTAACAGATATTTACTGTAATTCTGACCATATTTTGGAGAAAATTACTTAATATAATAGAAATGATCACCCTTTCCTGAAACAATTTAAAATACTCAGGAGAAAAGTTGCTCCTACTCTTTGTCCCTAAGGAAGAAATATGTTAAAACACACTCTTTTCTAGAGCCTTTGTAATCCCTTACTTGATCTGTGTTTGAGCTATGGTTAGCTCTGAAATTGTAGGATTAGTAGCAACAGTTCAATTAATTTTCTCTCTGTAGTGTTTTATGTAGCAAAAGGTGAATTCCTACTTTCAGACAAAAAATAGGTAAGTTTTTCTTGCCGATTAATTGTCAGAAAATGTAATGTAGTTTTAAATATCACTTCATAAAAAATGAAATGTATTTAAACTTTGCTTTAAGACAATTTAGAACATGCTTGCTTCTTTGCCAAAGCATTTTCCATCTTTCTCATTTTTTATTACAAGAAACTGCGGTGTCATAAGTGACATAAAATAAAAGCTGTAATTATGACAAATAGGGATTGATATGAGCTTAGATGCTTTCTTAGTAATTTTGAATTTCAGGGAAGTAATTTTGAATTTCATGATAGGTAGTCTCTATTTTGCCTCCCAGATCAAAGTAAAGCTTGAGTCATGCTTCCTTGATAACTGGTAATTTTTTTTACCTTTCTTAGTAGCTGGAACAATAGAAAATCTAACCTCAGATAAGATAGTAACTTTCTAGAAATCAATTGCCTCAATGACTGTACTGACTTCTCCTGAAGAAGGCAAACACATTTTTTTCCCCAAAATATGTGAGATGTTTAATTTCTACTCTTGCTATGGCGATATAAACAGACTTCTATTATGCTTTCCACACTTTTACATTGGAGGAAATATAGGCAGTGTACGTATTCTTCAGGAATAATGCACAGTTTTGGCTATAAAAAGACTCAGGAACTCCTGAAGTTAATATCCTATCACACTGACATTTTTTGATCACAGTTATTTGTATGCTAAATATGCTTGAACACCTTGCATAATAAAGTTCACCACACAGATAAAACTATATAATTTTTAATTACTCTAACAAATAGAAAATGCACTATTTTAACTTGACAGAAAGGGTAGCTACTAAAAAAAAAAAATACTTAAGTATTACATATGCATAACTGAAAGTTATAAATGGCCAGAGTACTGTAGACCTCCTTTGCCTTATCACTAGAATAATTCACATATATTAACTGCTACAGAGATAAAATATGCATAAATTCCACAGCAACCACCTAGAAGTACAAGAAAAAATGTTTCAGATGTTTTGTAGGAACTGGTTTTATGTATACCCCTCTCAACCTCTGGTCCATGTAATCCAAATCAACTTGCTTTTGCTCATATAACCTAGATTGCCTCCAGATTTTGGGTAAGAGGGGGTTTCCCTGTTTATTGTGGGATAAAAACCCATGAGCAAGTAGCTACTAGGGTTAGCTGTTGTGTACTGAGACACACCTTACAAGGTAGTATTTTTGGTACTAGTCTAACAGACTGTGGGTTTGGTGAGACTTGAGGTACTTTATCTTACGCCATGCATACTACATGTGTATCTTTTGTGTTTTGCTGAACAAGAAAAACACCTAAGAGCACGAACTTGTCAGCTGTTGTGCCTAAGTAATAAACATAGCCTAATCACATAATCTAATAATCCCATAATTCTTATTTGACTAACATCCCCATTGGTTCAGTGGTATGCCTTTCCCAAAATACAAGTGTCATGTGCAGGAAGGGGGGAGGTTTTCTCCACCCCTAGTATTTTATCTATCAGCACCCCAGGAAAGCTGAGACCCTTGTGCCTGACCTGTCTGTCAGCGTCCCATTACAGGGACTCTTTACCGAACAGTTCCACTGGATCAGAGGGCGATTCAACAGCCTTGATCAGGGAAACATGCCAACAGCATCAGGGGGACCACTCAGTGGGTCTCCCCACTTTATCTGAATGTTACCACGGCCAGCAACTGCTAGTGCCCACAAAGGACTCACACTAACAGTTTACAGAACAAGCAAACCATAGACAATCAAACTATAATCACCAGTAACAGCTAGTGTGAGTTAGTGTGAGTTAGTGTGCATAAGACAAAGTTCTTACCCAACAGGCACCCCTGTTGCCTGATTCCAGAAGTTATGATGGAACCTTCCCTAACTTCTCCCCTCATTCATTCACTTCTATACTTTTCTTTACTGTCAGGTGGAGCTTAAGTGATTCTAGCCACACATTCTTTTATTATTTATTGGTGTAAAATTCATTTTTCATTTAAAGACGAATATTAGTTGATAAAAAATATAAAATGTATGGTCAGTGAGTGGTGGTTGTACCTTCAAGGCAGCTAACTTTGGGATGGAGGTATGCATTAATATTATCACAAAATTATAATGAGCAAGGTTCACCTAAGGAAAATTATTTCAGCACAGTTGTTGGCTCAGCAATGGACAGCTTCTCTTATATCTTCCATTTGACAGCTGCTACGTGGCTTATCAGCTGTATGGAACCACCAAACTCCCCATCCTGCAGGGAGTACAGAGCCTGGCCATGGTGTCTCCACTCCATCTTCCACAGTTCCTCTAGGACAGCAAGTTGTGTTGCCTAGGGAACTGTGGTGGAGTAGATTCTGTGCATGCCAGCCGTCCTAAAAGTGGCAACTGTATTTTACGCTATAAAGGTTTCTATAATACTACAACTTCTGTTGGACCCCAGTTTTCTGTAATTTCCCCCAAAGCAATTTTCCTACAACAGGGCTGCAAATTCTTACCTCACTTTACAGCTTTAGTCTGATCCTCTTGATCTTTGGGGTCCTCCTCGTTCTCAGGGTATCAAACTCACTTCCAATCTGTTTTTAAGTATATCCATACAAACTTTGCTTTGCCACATTGAAACAGAGTAAACTTTTGACAAAATTGTTGCACTGTTTTCAAAGTGCTTTAAGCAGTGACAGTTTAAAAGCATTTTTGAGCACAAAATATTCCTGTAAGCTTTCTTCTAGTGACAAGTCATGTATTACAAATGTAAAATAACAGATTTGAACAGGCTATGATTATTTTACTTCCAATGTTTAATCTAATAATAGCATGAAATTTACCTAAGTAAAACATACAGTGATTGTTGAAAGAAGCATTGCTTTTTTTTCATAGAAAATACCAACTAGATAAATATATGAATGATAAGGGACAACTGAGATATCTAGGCATGTAACTTCCTAACACTGATATGGGAAATGCTTCTAATTTTAATGTCACAATGAATACATAAATATATATCTAACTTTAAACAAGTTAGGTTTTCATTTTTCTTCTAGAGCAGTGATGATTTCCCTATGGTCTGCTATGATTTCAGTTCTTTCTGGCTGGTTTCTGTCATTTTTAGGTGTGAATATCTTGTCAACACAGATAGAGGCAAAATTGTGCAAATAATTAGATTAGTTATGATTATCACATAGCCTGCAAAGCTAACGTAGCACAACCACTTCCAAAACTTGCTTAAATAAAATGAAGACTAATGGTGGAAAAGAAGACAGAAAAGTTTTTTAATTATTTGTGCTGCTGCAGCAAATAGGAGCTCTGGTATGAGACCAAGACTTCCATGTGCCAGATGCCATGCAAAAGCAAAAGTATTGCAGTCCCTGCCCCTCAGAATTTAGAGTCTAATTATGAAACTTAGGACAGAACACGTAAACCTAGAAAAATGGGATAAGTACTAGGGAAAATAATTACGTTAGCAGGATTGGCAGTGGTCAAGGCGTGTAATTAGTGTGGCTGATAAAAAAAATCATTGCATATACAATGTTATTAATAATGCATGATGTAAACCACATTTTTTTTCTCCAATTAGACTCTCAAGTACATGCACTGCCAGTGTTCTTGAGATATATAAATTCTGAATTAGATGTTATTAGAGAAAAATAAGGAAACTATCTCATGGTTTGTTCTTTGTCTCTCAGGATTTATGAACTGTTGCAGACAGTGTTAATTTTAAGGAAAAAAAAAAAACCCAAAACAACTCAAAACCACTTAAAAATTCTATAAAAAACTTGTTTAGTATCCCTTTCTTCAGTAAGATTCTTCATCTACTAATACAGGGTTTCCAGCTAGGATATCACTGCAATGAATAATGGGTAAAAAGCCTCAACTAAAAGTTCCTGCTATATAACCTGATAATTTCTCAGAGGTACCTGTGAAAGTTAGGTGTTTAGGTCACTTGTATGACTGTCTTTGGGCACAGCTAGTCCCATGTGCTTCATAATTTTTAGTGCTTATCCACATGTGAAGAATGAAGATATTAAAGAACACAATATTTATCCCTCTTTCTATTGTCACACCTGGTAAATCAAATCCTGAATTGTTTTAAATAAAATGTTAAAATCAGGCTGATTATGTAGTTGAGAAAAAAAAAAAAAAAAAGACAATGATAATACTAATCACTTTTGAAATCTTAGCTCTCTATCTCTAACTTTCAGTAGACAGAGGGACCAAATTTACCTTAACACAATATATCTATGAATGTATGATCAAGCCTTTTGCATACATACACCTCAAATCATCCCTATAGACAATGGATGGTGTAGGCAGATAACTAATACATATTTATTGGCAGATTTGGGAATAATTTCCGAGTACTATCTTCATTAGAGAGAGACTAAATAACATTAATAATCATTCATGGAAAATCTAAAATAAGGCCCCAAAATGCAATTATACAGACAGAAGTTTGCTAGAGGTTAAATTGATCAATGAGGACATATTAGAATAGGCATCAAAGTTGAGGGGAGCAGCATAATGCATTAGAGGATAAATTTTCCCTACAGAGAATAATTTTGACTGTGTAAAGGTTCAGCAAGCAGGCTTATTGAAGGAAACACAATGCATTAAGGAACATTTAGATCGTATTAAGTAGGTAAATATGGCATTCACAGAATGAATAAGCCTGAGTACATGACCTTTATTAGAAACCTTAAAAACACTTCCTAAGTTGTATTTATAGAACTGTATGAACTTAATGTGGAAAACCAGAGAATTCATACCAAACAAATTCTGCCTTCCTCCTCCATCCCTGCAACACTGTAAAATCTGATCATTCTTTCGTTTTGAAAGTGGTTATTGATATGCCTCAGGGACTTGGGTCATTTCAGTGTATTTTCAGCCCAAATGAAATCTAGAACTGTCAGATTTGTGAACTCCCATCATATTTTATAAGTCCAATTTAACTGTCTTCATACTGACAATATTCAATATAAACTGCTATTGTTCTCTGTATACCATAAGGAGTGCATAAACTGCCCTTCAGGGTTATGTGACATTTCACTAAGTAATTAACTTGCATATCTAATGCATGTGCAGTGCAGTCTTTATTTTGTAAATACCTGTTTGGGGCAAAAATTTACATACTTATATGATCTCACATTTAGCAGTTAGGAAAATAGCTTTTCTTTTTTATTTCTCTTTTATCTTTGGGTTTTAGGTGTTCGTTTGTTTGTTTGTTTCTTAAAAATAAAAAAGCATAGAGGGATTTTGAAATTATTTTTCATAACTGCAGAAAAAAACATCATCTCCTACCAAAACACATCAAAGAAAATCAGTCTAACCAATTTTCCCTTGAAATTTGCCTAATTATTATTATAAATGACCATCATGTGTTACAGCACCTTCAAGGTCAGGAAAATGTTGTTATGGTAATGTTAATTAAACAATATTTTAATTGGTATAAATCTTCTCTGTCGGTGAATGTATATGCATGTATATATTTATTTATTTGTACACACACACACACATACATATATATGGTGACAGAAAAGGTAATCCCCCACACTGATGAGCAAAATGGGAGACCTGGCAACAGCTAACACGGAGAAGGCTGATGTACTCCATGACTTTTTTGCTTCCTTTATCACCAGCAAGTGCTCCAGCCACACCTCCCAAGTTGCAGAAGGCAAAGGAAGGGACTGGAAAAATGAAGAACTGCTCACTGTAGGAGAAGGTCAAGTTTGAGACTATCTAAAGAACTTGAAGGTGCCAAGTCCATGGTACCCAATAAGATACATCTGTAGGTCTGGAGGGAAGTGGCAGATGAAGTTGTGAAGTTATTCTCCATCACACTTGAAGAGCTGAGGCAGGCTTGTGAAGTTGCCAGTGTTTGGAAAAGGGTAAACATTACCCACATTTTAGAAAAAGAAAAAAAAAGACGTGGGGACCTACAGACCAGTCAGTCTCACCTCTGTGCCTGGCAAGATCATGGAGCAGATTGTCTTGGAAACTATGCTAAGGCACACGGGAAATAAAGAGGTGACTGGTGACAGCCAACATGGCTTCACTAAGGGCAAAGCTGTGCCTGACAAATTTGGTGGCCTTCTATGACAGGGTTGCAGCATGATGAATTAGGGAAGAACAGCTGATGTCATCTACCTGGTCTTGTGTAAAGCTTTTGACACTGTCCTGCATGACATCCTTGTCATGAAACTGGAGAGGCATGAATTTGATCGGTGGACCAATTAGTGGATAATGAATTGGCCGGATCCTTGTACTCAAAGGGCTTTAGTCCACAGCTTGGTGTCCAAGTGCAGACCATTGATGAGCAGTGTTCCTCTGGGGTCTGTACTGGGACCAGTGCTGTTCAACATTTTTGTCAGCAATATGGACAGTGATTGAGTGTACCCTCAGCAAATTTGCTGAGAACACCAGGCTGAATGGTATGGCCGGCATGCTGAAGGGATGCGGTCCAGAGGGACCTTGACAGGCTTGAGATGCAGACCCATGCAAACCTCATGAAGTTGAACAGGGGCAAGTGCAAAGTCCTGCATGTGGGTTGTGGCAGCCCCCAGTGTCAATACAAGCTGGTTGGAGAATGGATTGAGAGTAGCCCTGAGGAGATGGACTTGGGAATGTTGGTGGATTAAAAGCCCAACATGGCCTGACAACGTGCACTTGCAGCCCAGAAAGCCAACTGTATCCTGGGCTGCATCAAAAGAAGCGTGGCCAGCAGGTTGACAGAAGTGATTCTCTCTCTCTCTCTACTTTGCTCTCCTGAGACCCTACTTGGAATACTGTGTTCAACTCCTTGGGGCCCCCAACATAAAAAAGATATGGACCTTCAGAGGAGGGCCACAAAGACAATCATAGGGCTGGAGCTCCTCTCCTGTGAGGACAGGCTGAAAGAGTTGGGGCTGTTCTGCCTGGAGAAAAGAAGGCTTTGGGGAGACCTTATAGTGGCCTTTCTGTACTTAAAAGGAGCTTATAAGAAAGATGGGGACAGACATTTTAGTAGGGCTTGTAGAGACAGGACAAAGGGTAATGGTTTTAAACTAAAAGAGGGTAGATTTAGATTAGATACTAGAAAGAGATTTTTTACTGTGAGCGTGGTGAGACACTGGAACAGGTTGCCCAGAGACGTTGTGGACGCCCCATACCTGGAAGTGTTCAAGGCCAGGTTGGATGGGGCTTTGAGCAACCTGGTCTAGTGAGCAGTATCTCTGCTCATGACTGGTGGATTTAAAACTATGTAATCTTTAAGATCCCTTCCAACCCAAAGAATTCTATGATTCATAGAATCTATGATACATACATACAAGTATATATAAAGAACAAAATGCTACATACGTCAATAAAAGGGTATGTGCATATATTATACACACATATGTGTACATATATATATATATATATATGTATGTATGTATGTATAAGGTAATGCCACAGCTGCAGCAGCTTATGGAAGTTGTTGATGGTATTGTATACCATCGAATAAGTAGCAGTGATTGAAGTCAAATGAATGCCTGAGTTGTGCTATCTCATTTGCTGTGTGCTGGCCTATTCGTGCAGTAGATCATGTTCCACATATAAAGCAGTCTGGCAGGAAGTTCTACTCCCTTTAAAAATTATAACAAAATTCTAGCAAGACAGAAAGGACTGAAAAGCAAAAAGCAGATTAATGTTGTTCAGTAGAAATTGCTCTTCAGGGCAAGGAATTTTTCTTCAGAAGATTACATCTAGGAAAATAAGTGTGTTTACTTAGAAGAATTGCAGGAAAAGTAGAAAGCCAAAAGGACCACTGTAATGGATAAATCTATGTAGACAAATAACAGTTAATGACTATAAACCAGTTTATTGCAACTTCAGACTTTACCTTTGCTAACGGAATTTGCGTCACAGAAGGTTAGCATGAGACCAAAAGGCAGGCATAAGCCTATGTCTTTGTATCATTAAGACACAAGAGCCAGTAATAAGGGACAGAAGTAGAGAGTTTGCCCATGTAGGTGCATAAAGGCTTCTCCATATGTGGCAGTTTTGCTTTCTCAAGTGTAACAGCTTAACAAAAATAACAAAGCTATGGATATATTTGCAACTGTGTAACATCTCAGCTTAAGAAACAAAAGTCATAACTAAGTATAATATACTGTTGTTCCCATGAAGCCTCTATGTAAGAATGTAAGGTAGTGAAATTATAAAGGAAATAAATAAATATATAATGCAAACTTGTATGTGTCCCCTATATTAAAATTCCTTGGTTTAGATAAGAAGGTCTTAAGAGCTAGACCTGTCTGTGGTAAATACAGAACATGGTATTCAAAGAAATAGGTAAAATTAAGCTTGATGTTAATAGTTTGAATGATTTGAGTGAACAGAAGACTGAATGTCTCAGATCCAAGAGGAATAAAATGAAACATTTTTATATTCTATAGGACTGCTCTTATCTCATGCCCATTGCAACATCTTCATCCCAGTTCTGTATGCTGATATGAAATGGGACTTTGCAACAGCTGTCACAATTGTGTCAGCACCAATACCAATACCAAGAGACACTTATATTCAGTATTTGAAGCATGTGTGACTGAGTTTAAAATGTATAACATATGTGCGTGTTTATGTGTGTGTGTGTGTGTGTGTGTGTGTGTGTGTGTGTATATATATATATATAACCAAAGTGGCATTTGTCTGGACCTCACAAAATTGATCTTTACTGGCTAGCTAATCATAGATGAAAAAATGTATGAGTATGGGAAAAAAGACATGTGCGTGTGTGTGTGTGTGTATGTGAAGAGAGAAGGAAATTTCTGCAAAACACACTCTTCATATTTTCTGTCTCACAACTAATGAGGCTTTTATTTAATTGTGTATTCATGAATGCAGTTTCATTTTTAATGATAAGCTTACCTGGAGAAACATGCAGAGCTTTCTAATAAAGATTTCCAATGCAACAAAGTTTATATAATTGCACTATAATTACCCAGATCTTAGCCTGTGTCATCTCACTCTTGTGCTTCATTCTCCACCTATGTCCAAAAAAAGTTGGAATATATTGACTGAGTTGAAGAAATCCCAAGAAAAACTATGTTCATACAGGTTTGCTGAGAACTGATAGCTCGGTAAAGATGAGACTACTGAGGTATGACTGGGATGTGATTGTACTATATTTAGAAGATGCTGGGTGGCCGATCTGTATGCATACAGTTCTAGAAAAGATGCATCATCTCCTGTCATTTCCAAGCAAAGATGACAAAGGGACATGAGAGAGGGTGCATGGGACTGATGTATTGACACAGTTCTGATTCCAGAAAATAGAACATAAATTCATTGAATGGAACAACTAGGTTTTACTTAAGGCCTGTGTAAGAAACAAGGAAAAGACACTAGTGAGAAACTATTTCATTTGGTAGTTATGAACTTCTTAGTCAGGTCCCTGAAGGTGTGTGAAAGAGAAAAATATATTGGGGGATTTGCTACTTTTTAAATGTCTCAACAGCTGCCAAATGGAGCTCTTAAAAGTCTAAAGCATTTGGCTTTTTAGTGCATTTGTTAGATGCAGGCCGTGCATTCATTACGGTTTTTTGACATTAAGTTGCATAACAACTGAATCCATCCAAAGAAATTTTGTCAAAAACATAATTATATAAAATAATTGAACCAGCAGGTATCCTGTATTCTTCCTGACTGTGTGTAAAAGAAACATACAGTGTGTTTTGAAAAAATAATTTACTAACCACACAATTTTCTGACAAGACTGGGGGCTGTAAAAATAAACTAATAATAAAATAAGCTAGGAAAGAGACATTTGCATTTATAGCAATGAAGTTCTAATTTTATAATCATCTTAAATCAAGACTTATGAAAATGTAATGAAGTCCAATTTACTGTTAATAGTTGTTTCATTTCTCTGAGAATAAACTTCTTCTTGCATTTCAATAAAGTACACTGATAATAAATAATTTAAGCAGCATGGTACAACAGATAGTGTTATATATTTTTTAAATGAAGCTGTTTAGGAAAAAAAAAAGTAATGGCTTGAAGAGTGAAGTGCTTTGGGAGGGAGGAAACAGTAAAAGCAGCCTTAGAGGAAAAATAAACAAGTTTTCTAATGTTTTGTGAACAAAAAATAAGTTGCTCACTGTTTCATATAAGCATTGTGATCTCTTGAATGCTGTCTTTGGTCATAGGAAAGTGTGGCTGTGGCCGTGACCAGGACTGTCTCTCTGTCCAGGTCCTAAGGGCACTGCAGGACTTACTGTCCTTCTGTCACAGAAACACAGAACGGTCACGATTAGAAGGGGCCTCTGGAGATCATCTCATTGAACTTGCTAAAGCAGGGACAAGTGTCCCTGTCCCTCCCCCTGTGCATGGCCCACGACCCCTTTACAGCCCCTGGGGCCATCAGCCCCTGCCCCAGCAATGCTGCAGAAGAGCCAGTCCCCAGTTCTGCATATTCTGGCCCATCCTTGACCCATCCCCGGCCCATTCCCAGGGAGAGATTCTCACTAATTGTCACTGCATTGTCACTAAGAACCATTACTCCATTTACTTTAGTTGTAAAGTGAAGATATTTCTGAGGCATTTATTTTTGCCAGAGCATACCCTTAGAAAAACTCTTCTGTTCTTCTTACAAAGGTAAGTATTTTTGGTAACATTTGTTTTTGCAAGCTATTTCCACTGAGCTATTTTTCAGTTGATAAGAGGATGGATTGAGATAGGTACTACCATTAATTTTCTTTCAGGTGGAAGTAGTAGGTAAATGACCTCAGACATCAGGATAGAGCAAAACTGTGACAGATGTCCTAACCACTGAAAAGATCCAAGATATATGGAAAATTTGATTAATCCCTTATTCATTGAAAATGCATCTTTAAAGAAATTTCTTATAAATCTAACTTGTATCTGTTTCTGCACAGGGTGACATGTGGTTTGGTATGCCGATTAAAGAAAAAACACCTGCTTTTTGTTTCATGATAGAAAAATGCTGAATAAAAACATATACACCATGTTTAGGTTGTACAAATCATGATAATTCATTTTTTCCTCTTTGATTTAAGCAAAAGATCCTGTTTTAAAATTGTAAATGATGCTCAAAAGGATGTTTAAAACCATATGTGACAACATTTACAGTCTTATGCCAGAACCTTGTAATATCCTTTTTTATCAGATAAGTTCTTTAAGAGGTGCAAATGTTGGTCACTGTCTCTCCAACTGACCATCCATCAGCCTGTCTGGGTCCAGATGATACAAAATCATAAGTAAAATTTCAGCTTTAAGATGTGCAAGTGGTTTGAGGCTTGCCACAAAGCAACTGTGTATCAAGCTGTTGGTTTTGTCATCCAAGAGCAACACTTGTATTCCTGTAACCTTTTACCTGCCCTGACATTGCAGGTGCATGTGGACATGTCAGCATTTAAATCTTTCTATGCATTCATTTTCCAGTCATACACAAGACAATGTTTTGACCCTGGCAAAATTTCTTTGTAAAGTCCAGTGTTTCTCCATAGATGCCTTTGGGGGAGAAGTTGATTTATGTATGTTTGAATGCATGGTGGAAGAAATTTGATTTCCATTTGTAAGCTAGTGATCAGACCACTCAGGGCGCAAATGATGTGAGTTTTGTCATGTGTAACTGGAGAGACGCAGATGTGCCAACCTTAGTAACACTGGACATACAGCTGGCAGAGGAAAGACCAGTGCTGCAATCTAAAACAGTGTTAAATTTCTTATATCAAACAAGTTTTTCCCCAGGCATGGAGTACAGTTGTGCTGAATCCTGTGACACTGGGCTGTGGAACCATGCTTTGATCACAGTCAGTTTTGAGTGTAAGGAGGTCATCAGGAAGGGAACTGCATGCTGCCATATGTTCCTTACTTATATAGGTTTTTTTCTGGACTATGGAAACTCCAGAAGAAATCATTGCCTGAAAACTCAGAGATAGTTTTGAAGGTGTCAATAAAAGTTTAAATGTAGGAAAATGGATCAGTCAGGACTTCATCAGTCTGTGTGTCCATGATTACTGTTGACATAGCATTCGTAAGGACTATAGACTGTATAGATAAATCTTCAAGAAAGCAAATTCTATACGTTTGGGACCAGTTCACAGAAGTAAATCTCCTTCTTCACTTTTACTCCCCCTCTTCCTCTGCACACATAAAAATTGTGTTTGCTGAACTGAACATACTTCAGCAACTAAGGAGAGGCGGGGAGTATTACTTTGGACATATGAAAAATTGTCTTAAGTATTTTCCGACAGAGAAGAAAACTGAACCAAGCTTTGTCCTGGAACAGTTCTCCAATTATAAGGTGAATGGGCAAAAGAAGGTCATTACTATCTTTTCTTCCTGTGACCACTGTTTTTAGCTCTGGACCAGGTTCTGTTGTCCATAAACTCAGAAAATGTTCTGCCATAATTCTGATGGACCAGAATTAGACTCTCTGAACACCTATGGGTGAAAAAGCAAATTTTCTGACAGCTATTATGAAAAACTCAGAATGAAAACAAAGTTTTAATTTCACAAACATACCAGAACATACTTTTAATTATTTTCTATAACATGAGTTTGGGACCTTTTAGGTCCCCCCACAGCTTTGCTTGGCAATTCAGCTTTACAAATAGAACTTCCTTTAAAACCAAGCAGCTTCACTGAGACTACTCACTGATTACAGCCCAAAAGTTAATACTTAGAAAAATATACCTTCCCATTTTCTAAAGTCAATACACCTTCCATGCTTTTCCAAGGACATTAAGCAGGCCCTGTTAAACACTTAACTGTTAGTATCCATCAGATTTAGAAACCGCCAGTTAGAATTCTTTATGCAACATTACAGAACCCTCTCTAATGACCATCAGAGTAGTGAATAAAATTTAAAATCATACTATTAAATAAAAAAAAACAATCACATAAGGAAATCTGTTCGTTGCTGATGGAAAAAAAACAAGTTTGAACACAGATTTGTAGTTCATCTGTCTATCTTTCAGACAGAGAGAGCAGTGCCTTCACCAATTAAATGGCTATGTTTTTATTATGTGGAAGTCTTCGGTATGCCTGTGAAGCCAGTACATTTTGTCTTGGCCACTGTTTCTCAGGCACCTTTGCTTCCATCCACCTTGCACCAGAATATTAACTGAGGGTATTTGGGGAAGGAAAAACAGGGTATGTTTCTGCTGAACTGAAATCCTCCAGCTGTAACAGCACCCTTGTAAACCTGCTGCTTTTAGAAATTAATGTCTGTCTTTAGAGGAATGTGTGGTGGCCCCTAAAAAGCACTATTAATAGAGTTAGGAAAACTTGTCTTTCTCTAGCAAATATCACAAGTTAAGGCTTAAGGTGTTGTTTTGGTTTTTTTTTTCCTTGAATGTCCTTTCAGACCTGAATTACTTTATTTTGCTTTAAACCTGCTTTTTTCACACCTAATGACAGCCAAGTTGAAGACTGATTAGATTTAAAATGGGCATAAAGCTATTAGATCCATATGTTAGATGACATTCAGCTGAAATAGGTAATTGTTTACATGACTTTGAATGCCAATAGCACAATAAAGACAATCCCTACGGCTAGCTTCTCTACACACTGCATTTGCTATCTACAGAAATTAGCTTACTATTCAAATCTCAGCTCTTATATAGTGAACTCTGAATACCACAAGTTTCTTTATCTTTTTTTCTTTCTTCTTCTTCTTTTTTTTTTTTTTTTTTTTTTTTTTTTTTTAAAGGGCTTAAACTAGTCACAGAGTTCTATTTTCATTCTGGTGCGTACAAAGTGGTCTGACGAAATCCTTATCAGTAAAAAGCCTATGATAACAGCACACTATAAGTTTTGAAGGACTTAAGTGTTGGTCTAATACTTCTTGTAAAATTATTTTTAGCTGAACATTGCTTTGTATTTATAGATTTTAAAAAAATAAAAATCTGCTTGGAAACTGAAGTTCTGTAGATGTTTGATTTCATGAAAATTGAACTAATAATATCTCTGGAATTTGTAATAATATTTTTATTGATTCAAGATAATTCTTACTTTTAATATTATCCCCTTTCTACTAATAAGAAACTGCCCAAAAGTTGAGTTTGGCTAAGAAATTCCTGTCTTGATCTAAACATTATGCTTTCTTTAGAATAATGAAGCAAACAAGGCATGTGGGCCAGGTGTTTTATGATAATTTCATTTTTCATGACATATCTACCATTACCAGTCCTAAGGGAAAATAAAATATCTCCAATATAAAAGAAAACTTAGGAAAACCATTATGAGAAACTAAAAACACATGCAGTTTAGAACATCCAAGAGGGAAGAAGCAAAATATTTCCAGCAATGGAAAGAGGCATTGGGTGATACAGATTCTACTGACTATAATGAAGTTATCCATTGATAACCTCTAGACAGTTATGTAGTCTTAAATTAGAAATAAATCTTACACAAAATAGAAATGAACCATGTCTATTTCCCCAGCTTTTTAGGCAGAGAACCAACAATGAAGGGCCTCATATTCCAAATGCAATATTAGTGTTCTGGTAAGAATAGCATAGTTGGGATTGTTTATTACATAAACATGAGTAGAGATAGTGTTTGTTATTTATTTTTAAAACTGGATTCAATTAGAAATACAATAAGCCACTACTTGGAAATAAGCATTGACTTTAACAATTTGCTCATGCAAGTAAGTGTTACAGGAGGACTGTTAATTAGGAAAAAAAATATTTTCATAGTATTGAAATTAAAGCCACAATTCCTTCTGTGAAATGCACAAGGAATTCCTCTGAGTTGCTGTCGATGCTTGGAGCATGCATATTAACAAATACTGACAGAGCCTTTGCTTTAGGTTCTACCTCTAATTTCTTGTTTTGTTCCCGTGTTTTGTATACTGTTACATTTTTGTGTATGATAAAAATTACTGCCTTATCTATGCAGAATTCCTGAAGTATGACCTTTCTGGGCAGAGGACCACTAGCTGGCCAGGATAATTTGCTGTTACACAAGTTATATACACAGAACTTCTCTAAAATATCTGAAGAGACAGATCGCTTTTACTAAAAACTTGAGAAATATTAATGTTATCTAACAATATGCTGTGAAGGTGATTCTCTTAAACTTAGGGGTTATACATAAGAAGAATTGTTTTCTGATTCAGGGCCAAAGTTAATCATCTTCATAATCTTAGAGGCATCTGAATAGAAAGTAAAATATATAATAAAATAAAGCTTGTTCCATTTTACAGGCAAGGGAAATAAGAACAGCAAAATTAAAAATAATCTGAAGATATAGTTTTATTATGTCTACTGTTTTCCAAAAACAAAAAAAGGATAGAAAATTACTTTCAGTATTTCAGGTTTTTATCAATATTATAATTTTTTCCAAAGCCATAGGTTTGGCTAAAACCACATATGTGAAAATCTTCAAGCAAATCAATAAAAAAGAAAAGCTGCTCCTGAAGCGTGTGGAATCAGAAATGCTTCATTTATTTACAGTTTTATGTGGTAATTCAAGTACACGTCTAGTTAATTTCCTTTATTTTCCCCCAAGAGAAGATTAACAATAAGCATTTTCTAGCAAAAGATGCAGCTCAGAATGTCACAAGAAGATAAGGATTCCTCTGCTGGCATTGAAGAAACACCAAACAATTGCAGAATTGATGACAGTAAATACCCAGAAATCTTGCATGTATTAAGAAATTTCCCCAAAATGTACAAAAATCATAGTTTTCTATGAAATAATCAGTACCTTTTAGGATCAAGTAAAAAGAACTGGAAAATCTGCGGGAGAAAGCTAGAAATAAAACAACAGAAGTTCAGTTGGAGAAGCCATAGGTTTTCTCAGGTTCTTTTCTGTTTTAGGACATAGCTAATTGTAATTACATCATATATGTTTATTAAACTCCTTGAATGACCTCCCTGAAAATCCCTGAAGCAATATATTGTCAATAAGCTTAAAAAAAGCAGTTTGAAAAGAAAGGGAATAGTATGGGAAGCTCTGTTTGTCAATAATTTATGATCAACAAGGCTTTTCATTATTTAGTGGGAGGATGAAACTGTCTTTTCCAATACAAGGTAATAAGATATTTTTAGAACATTGTCATGTCTGTTTTCTCTTACTGGCCATCAATGTTAATAGCAACAACTTGACAGGTGTAGGAACACCTCCACCTCCTATCACCTCTTGGAGAATCTTTAGTGTTGCCAGAGGTCCTCTGCTTTTCAAATTTCATTACCTGTGTGAGCAAAATTATTCTTTTCTGCTTTGACCTAGAAGAAGTGTTTTGTATCACTAGAATCCACATAAACACACCAGTAACCAGAATGTCCTTCATGTTTGGAAGAAAAAACAAAACAGTAATGCCTGCAAAATGATAGATTCATCCAGTATCTACCTCCCATTATGTTCAACAGAGAGAAATAATGTAAAGAACAGCGATGATACTCAAAAAAAAACCCCACGACAAAATAAAGATAACATGAAATGTAGCTCACCTGATAATTACACTGCCATGAGTTTTAAAGGAATTATTGTCCTAAGATGACTTGAAATTGAGTTCCTTTCACCTGCATCTAGCCACTCAAAGGTGTAATTTATGTTAAGCTAATTGTCTATGTGCCCCATTAGTTAACAGAAAAAAATTAGCACCTCTAAAGGATCACTCATGCATCTGAAGATGGATGGCTTATCAGAAATGCTTATTAGAAAACCTGAGCAAGAAACCTTGACTGACAGCAGCTATTCACTTTCCTATATGTTACAGATAATTTTTTCCACAGAACCTCAGTGGGATATATTTTACCCACCTTAAAATACCTAAAAGTAAGACACTTAGTTTAAGCTTTCAGTTCAAGTGCCCTGGACAGTCACTGGTCAGTGTCAGATAGGATTAATTGCTTTGGAAGTGGTATCACCTCAAACTCTTAGGATGGGATGGTTTACCTTCTGAAAGTACTCTTTTCTATTGACTATAAAGAGATCCTAAATGGTTTTCTTACAGTAGAAATCTATTTGTTCGTCTATTTGTGTTTTTTTGAGGGTGCCATACTAGTCTTCAACTGAAATTTTTTTTAAAAGAAAAACCCACCAATTATAGAGGAGCTAGTTATTAGAATCTTCAACCCTTCTGCTTCTGGTTTTCCAACAAGATAGTTTTTACTTACGAGAATATTTTGCATTTCCTGCCTTCTACTCTTCTTCTGTATAACCTCCTCATTTCACTTAGCCTGAAAAAAGAATAAAATACTTCATTTACCAAGCCTTTTCCAGGTGTTGTAAAGATAAGTACTCAATTATAATTTGAAATCTTGAAGTGGGAACAGGCAGAGAAACAGAAGGTATTAATTTTCTTTTTTTCAAGAAACCATTTTTGCACATGATTGGAGCATGCATGTTTGTATGTATTTTCTGTGTGTGTTTATCTGTTTGTATCACCCCTAATTTGGTGCCAGTCAAAGCTCTCCTGAAAAAATAATTTAGTCTTCTCCTACAGTATGTGGTTCTACTGGGTTTGCTCCACATGCTAAATTTCTGGAATCTTACCTAATATTTTATAATTAGTTAATTAAGCTTCAAAATTATGTAACTGTAGTGGCTATAGATAATTTCAAAAATATTTGTCTGTATTTCAGTGAGTGGTCCGGATAAAGTTAAGACCATAACTTTTTTACTGCTCATTTGCTTCATTAGCTAGATCAGTGAGTACAGCTGTTATTCCCCTATAACTAAATAGGTGAAAGACCATCACTGTATGCTTGATTTGCCCTGGGTATCAAAAAAAAAAAAAAAAAAAAAAAAAAGCATCTGCTGCCAGTAAACAATAGAGTTTGCCAGTATGAGCCTTTTTTTTTATTAAGTTTAATATTTTCCTAGAGAATGAACGTTTGAATCTAGACTAGTCTAGATTGCACTACACTACGTTGTACAACATACGCTACACCATTCTAAGATATACAGTAGTGTAAGCTGATAGTACTGATGACAAAATACTAATTATTAGCATGGAAGTTTTCCCATATGCATGTATGGTTTCTCAAACTTGTTAAAGCACACTTATTCAAAAAAGATCATGCTTTTACATCTAAGCTTAAGTATTTACAAAAATTCTTATTTTTATGCTTCAGCACCAAGACTTTAAACTTACGTTTCTTAATTGTTAGAAAAGAGCCAACCTGGGTATGAAACTAGGCAAAGGGAACTTTTCCTCTCTGAAGCTGTGTAGTTGTGTGGAAAGAACTAGATTCAGAAAGCCTAGACCTGTTTAAATATGTAATACCAGTGTTTCTACTGGATACACACATCTTATCAGCAGCAAGTGCTAGGCATTCAGTGAGAATGAGTAAGACTGGACCAAACCTACCTTTTTTTCTGGGACTGGATTATGCACACTTTGGAGATTGTCATGTGAGAGGGAATAGTTTAAAATATGCTAAATAAAGGGCTCTGACCGCTGAATAAATGGGGAGGTGTTGAATGTCTCTGTGAGTAGCACCCCTGCCTAGGATTCTACAACTAACGCTGAGGTCTAGACGGTTGAAGCATGTAGGTACCTAAAAATCACACACTGCATCACTTAATATATAGTTAAGCTATTAGTAGGATGTAGCTTTTAAGGACTAACTGCCAAATGGGAAAGACTTTCAGTAGATGAATGGGCTTTTATAGAGTGCCATGTATCAGAGTTATTTCTTTATATTATATGCTAGAGGAAACCAGGGAAAAGCTAGTGCTTTACAACAGTGTAAGGACAGAAGTTTTAAACACAGATTTGCCAAGATTTCAGTGAGTTGAAAGCATGGAGAAAATGGATGAGAGTTTAATTCAAAATTGTACTTAAACGGAAATAAATACAAATGTTGTTGCTACAGGCCTATAAAAATTTTACTGTGTGTGGCACTAAATGTGATGCTAGCTGACACACCAGCATTCCAAGTTAAACACATGTGGGATATTTCAAATTCATTGTTGAGAGACATATTGACTTTTTTGTCATAAAACCTGAACAGCTATATTTTAATAGGGGATTTAGGGGAAAAAAGAAAGGTATTAAAAGTGTATCAGTGAACACAAGTTAGTGAAGGAAGAAATTATTTTTATATTCTGATGTAGTTTTTTAAAAAAAAATTCTTTTGAATTGGTTCTTGTACTAATAGTACTCTGACATAGAGAGTCCTTAATCATTGTGTCTCACTGTTCTCTCAGAATCACCATGTTCATTTTGGAAATACTGGGAAGGAAAAAAAAAGTTTAAATAATCGAATAACCCCCAATATTTTTAACCTCACACTTTTATTTCCATTTGGTATCAGTATCATTGTGTTGCATATGGTCTTTTTTTTTTTTTTTTTTTAATAACATAGGGCAAAATCAGTCCACAAATAATTTCAATGCAATTGTTTTACCCTCTTCTGTCTTAGCAAGGGCATTATCTCTGACCCAGAAAGATCTCATTTCCTAGCAGTTGATCCTTCTATACTATAGTTGCAATATTTTGTTACTGGTTTTCTGTGTAATGCAGTTTTAGCCTTAGAAAAGATTCATCCTAAGAAATAGTTGATAGAAGTCCTCTACTTTGCCTAAGCTCATATAAGGAACAAGCTAGGCATTAATCTTTTACAATGGGGCTCTATATTTTAAAGAGTAAGATCATAACGATATCCCATTATAAAGTGGAGGAAACTGCTTGATTAATAACAGTTCAATATTTGCAAAATATTCTGCTTTTCTTCATTAATTTCCAGCTTTCTGAATAATGATGTTCTTAAAATTCCCAGTCTATTTTTTGTCTATTTAGAGGAGGGGATGAAATAATGGTGCAAAGATTAATATTTACATGTCTTTTTTCTTAAAAAAATGCCACACATAATAGCAGCCAACTCTAAGTATTTATGTCCTTATTCACCTGTATCCACTGTTATTTCACATTCTTATTAAAGTTCTGTGTTTACAACTTCAGCTTAATGATGCAAACATTGATTTCCCATTTTCTATGGATTACGTTTATGTAGTGTGCCTTATACATGGCATAGAATCCCACAGAACTTTCCAACATAGAATGAACTTTATAAAATAGGTCAAATGAGGATACCTTAAATAGCCCTTGGAGTAAAGCCACAATGGCAAGAGATAACACACAAATAAATTTCAAATTAATGTAAGTTAGAGAGATGTGATTGTCAATAAAAATATTTGCATTATGACAGGTACCAAAAATCAATTCATAGTTCCAAAGATCTTAAAAATAAAGTTCTCCAGATAGAATTTAAGATTCATAGATGTAGTAGTGCTGTGGGATAACCCTGGTAAGCTGCTAAGGTCTCTACAGGATGGGGGAGAGAATAGGAAGAGCAACAGCAAGAAAACTATGAAGAAAATTATCCATCCTAGCCAGACTTAGAAATCATATCTTTGAAAATAATTCATGCCATTGTCAAAAAACTTCAACATACCAAAATTATTTGAATCATAGTCTTGCAAGTAAATATTAAATCAGTGGGTACCAGAACTAACTCTACTTATAAGTGTATGACAACCTCTTTGGTGTTCGTTTTTGGAAACCATTTACAAGCTAGCTTACAGAAATGGTACAATCTGATTAGTCAATGCATGTTGACCACATAAATATCTCACTAAAAAATGCACAGTTTAGCTGCTCTTTTCCTAATCCTTGAATTAATATTCAATACTTTCTGACAGCAGCAAACTGGTTCAACAAGTGCATTTTATAGATTAATTTAAATATTTATTGTAGAATTTGTCTTTTTTTTTTATCATAGGTGCTGGAATTTTATTTTCAGTTATCATAAAAAATGTCTATTACACCCGTCGCTCTTCCAGTCATCAAAGCTATTCATAGCTTTATGGGATACTGAACAAGTGGCTGTTCATGCTGTTAACTAGTTTCCTACTGTTTCTTAGAAAACCTTGGAGCTATAACTCAATTTCTCTGTACTCAGTTGTGATACTGGTGAGGAAACTTGGAGAGTATTATAAAAATGGTAAAGTAGAAAAGGCTAAGGGAAGTGCTATCGCAGGAGTTAACTGTGTAGTGTCTGACACAGCAGCTCATACAGTGGAGAATGTGCACCCGTAGGGCAGGGTTGCAGCCATCCACCTCCCTTCATTCATTTCAAAGCTACCAGTGGCAGTAGGGGTGTGGGAAAGCTCACGTTTCTCATCAAGAGTGAGAAATGTTTAGGACACATCAGGGGGATAAAATGGTGAAAGACAAAACAGCTTGAAGGACAGTCACATGCTGTGCTGCAGTGTTTCAAGGTGCTGGTTATGCTTCAGTGAAATGCTATGATAAAAACATTACAGTTCAGTGCCAGGATTCCCTTTCATCAATCTGTGGCTGTTTCAGACTCAAGAAGCAGCTCTGCAGGATTTAGTTCTCCTCTCTTTCACGGAGATGTTTTCAATGCTATCTCTTATGGTCTACTGCTTAACCTAGAGTTTGTATTCTGAAGCAAAATTAGTTAATAGAGGGTAGTGAAAAGTCTTCACAGAAACCAGAACCTTGTCGAAGACTGAAAAAGAAAAATAGAAGATAAAAAATAGAAGAAAATATATTCTTTACTTATTACCCATTATCTTGGAAATACTGAAGATCATAACAGTTGCCAAGTTTTATTGCTTAAGTATAAATTAATTATAACTTCAAAGGAAAGATCTTCTACATTGGTTTTTCTTGCTAGTCTGTTGGGGTTTTTCCTCATCTGTGATAACTTTCGTCGCACTTTTAATGTCCATTATATAGGTTTTCTTTTGTTAATGAGATTTTAAGAAGCTCTTTTCAGGAGCCATTCAGTAGTTGTTTTCCCTCTCTAGTTTACTTTTATGTGAGAAAGCTGACAGACACTTGTATCAAGTTAAATTAATGCAAAGATTTCTTCTGCTGTCTGTATGTTACATTGAAATATCTTCTCTTATCAATTATATTTTTATCATCTGAAAATCTCAGTTATTCTAATTCTATAAAAGACATAGAAGGAGCACTTTTATTGGTGTGAATATCAATTGGAAGTAAACATTTATCCAGTGCATGGATATTTAAGTATTTTCACACTGAGATTTGTTTTGGATGCATCTTCTAAACAGTAATGTGGTATCCTTATACATTACTTTGTAAATACACCTTACTGTAGATCTATAAACAAGAAGTTTTCTTTGTTGTATATATTCCAGTGTTGCTGTCTCACAAAGTAAAATACATTATCTCCATCACACAGAGTTTCTTTCATTGAATTAATATCTTAATGAGATAGTCATTATGTACCACAGGTGTTTCCTTCCAATATCTCCACATTTTTTTGTCTCATGTAAAATAACATTCAGCAAGTCTTGAATTTTGAATCAATATACACCTGTGACTGTGCTAGCCTGTGTTCCGGAAAATATTTGTTTTCCACACCATAACAGTTGCTACTGATAGAGGAAAACATACCATGCCAGATCCAACAGCCTAAGACAGACAAGGCTGCTGCTTCCCCATGTCCCCAGGTTCAGCCTGTAACAAGGCTGAAGATGCGTTCCCAGCAAGTACACACACAAAAGCACACATATATACTACATATATACAGATACATATGGTTGGCCCAACAGAACACAGACAAGACTCTCAGAGCACTGAAATGAACATAGATAGCACTAATGGTCTCATCCTGCTTGCCTCTGGTTGGGCAGGATGGAGGTCTGCTAGTGAGAATATATATATGTGTATGTACAAGGTAGATCCCTGCAGTATTTGGGCTCAGACACTCAGTCTGCCTACTAGCTGGCAGGGAGATCCTAGCCTTTGCAGGTGCTTACACCTGGATGTACAAACCCCTGAGGGCAGAGATCTACTCCAGTTGCTGGTACAGACCCTCACACACATACAGCTGGGCAGGACTCCCCTGGTCCCAATGGCCAACCCTACTGTGCTCTTGCCCTTAGAGGTATGCATGTGCCCTCACATCCAGAGCTGCCCTTAGAGACCCCCTCATCCTGCTTTGCTCCCAGGCCATTTCACCTGTTCACCAGGTCATCTGGGTTGACCTTCATTAGCCATCGCACATTCACTTGCATACCCGCACTTGCTCCAGTGGCTAGCACTGTGCAGGCCTTCCCACCCATCGTCTGACCTCAGCTGATGCACTCACATCCCATACGCACACACATGTGCATGCAGCATAGAGAGACCTTACCCAGGAAAGGGATAGAAAGGAATTTAAGATGAAGACAGGACAGGCTAACCAGGTCACGTGAAGGGCATGGCCAGGCAAGTGTGCTGACTAGCCAATTATCCACATGTGACTGGCCCTTTTCACCCCCATATTCCCATGTTTCCTCACTCTTGTCTCTTCACTAATCACCTAACCTCCTCCCAGCTCTGTCTTTGGCTCCTCCCCTAAATATCCCATAAGTCCTCCACAATCCCAAGCTGCTTTTGCCTTGCACCTCGTAGTATGTCCTACCCCCAGGCAGCAACTCCCCTTAGTCCAAAAAGTACCTGGACAGATGCTCCTCTTGACTCAGGGGATGGGTTTCACCCCCAGGCTGGGGCTGACAGCTCTACTGGGACAGCCCAGGGAGGGGCCTGAACAAGGCTGCTGTTCCACAGAAGTCCTTCCTTCGGGTTCCCACCTGCCGCTGTGTGTTGCTGTGCTTTCTAGGCTTGTGCAGATGGGCCTTTGCTGGGCTGATGGCCCCTGTGATTCACCAGAGAGTTGCCTGGCAGGGGATTATTTGGAGTCTCCTCTCCTGCTGTCCCTCTAGTCTCTTTTGTGGATGCCCAGCTGAGCTTTGTCACATAACCTGTCAGATACAGTCTTGTTTTCTTAGTTTACAGGCTAAATCTTCCGTTTGACATGTTAAAATTCAGTAACAGAAAATACATCTATCACTTGTTTTATGTACCTACCATGAATAATAGAAGAAAAGGGAACACCTGGGATTTTCCATGGTCTCTTTTATGAATTTTGGAGTGCCTTGACTTTGTAACTTAAATATATTTTTTGAAGGGCTTCCCTCCAAGCTCTGCCTTGTTATGTTGGTCCGTAGTTTTATCTGCCATGAATTTGACTCAGTACTTAGTTATCACTCAAGTTTTACTTGGGCAGAATGGAAAGCAGAAAAACACAGTAATGGCATACTGCTAGCAAACAATAAAGTGACAGAATCCAAATTTTCAGACATTAACATGAAAGTTCAGCTTTTCTGGTTTGGGTTTTTTTTGGGTTGGTTTTTTGGGGGTTTTTTTGGGGGTTTTTTTTATCTGTCATTATATCAGTTTGCTAATGGGTTAGAAAGCCTAGCCTTGTTTTTGAATCATAGACCAGTTGACTCCTTCTCATGTTTTACACATGCCAGCCATGTTGTCTCTCACTCAAGTGCAATCATTTTATGCACCACTGAAATGGCCTAAACTGTTTCTCATTATTTGTGCTTCACAAATTTTTCTTTTTATGTTGCAGGTAGAAAATCCCTCTCTGTTTTGTTCCAGTATAAAGTGGTCTCAGTAGGTTTTGAATTCTTTTAGACAAAGCAGAAAGAGAGTTGGTTGAAAATCTGATTGTAGCTGACTCTGGTCTGCCTGATCAGTATGAAGCTACCTTCTGAAGCTAGAAAAGTTTCTACTAGTCTTTAAAAACTAGATTAGCACATTTCCTGCAGCCAAGACAGTGTCTTTAAATAATCTTCAAGTGCACGTTTAGCCATACTTTAGCCACTATTTTAAGTTCATATATTTGAATAGGAAGACAGCTAGAGATACCGCTGTGACATTTTTCTAAGATTTGTCCTTTCCTGCTTTGAAGAAAATGTGGAAGAATTTCAGTTTCAAATGTCCACACAAACACATTACAATATATCCTGAACACACAAAAAACCAAATGAGCCATTTTTCCCCAAAACTATAATATACTCACAAATTATTTAAATCTAAAGTATGCATCATTCATTAATAGACTTTCCCTTTTCATAGTTCATGTACACAGCATCTTACCAAGATGTTCTTAAGTCAGTGGATCATAATGTATTTGATTACAAATGCAGGTTAGTTGAGAATTCAACATCCTTTCAATTTGGAAATGCATTATTATAATGACTGGATTGAGGCACATTATGAAGATAAAGGAGTCTCAAGGAAGTCACCTTTATCAAGAAAGACAGAAAATAATTGCAATCTGAGCCCCATATTCACAAATTAATGTATTTTCTGCTGAGGCTTCACAGGCTAAGCATTCTTATGTTTAGCAACACACTGTTCAGGGCATGTCCCAATGCCTTTTCTGAACAAGGACTAGTTATGAGTTTATAATATTATAATTAACTCAATGGCCACTCAGGCATAAATGAAATGTAGCAACCAGTGATTAAAAATTAAGCGGTATTTGCATGCTTTGGATTTGCCAGTACTTTGCCATTCTGTTTAAATGAACATTGTGTCTTATTTAAACTTTTATGAACAAACAATTATGTCAAATACTAGTGATTCTCTTCCTGCTCAGTAAGTGTTCACAGCCTTGTGTATAGCTCAGGTAGTACAGATTGTGTATTAAGTGACCATGGGTACTGTATTATAGATAAATGCCAGTACCAGTGTGAAAGATATGTAAGAATTTTAACCATGAATTATTTTTTTCCCCCAGAGCAATTGCTCAAAAACCAATTCACTTTATGTACAGCCTTCAGGTAATTGTAAGAAAATTATTAATCCTCAGTCACAAAATTAGTGAAAGCCTGACCTATTCATTCAGACTTCTTAGTACAACCAATAGTTATATGTTATAGGTTAGGGAGTTTTATTTGGTTTCCAGTGTGAAATATTGACATTGAGTACTTTTAAGGCAGCAGACTTGTTTGCACTCCTCACAATACCTGTCAAATCATAACAAATGTCTGCCAAATTACTTTGCTAATCTTTTCAGCTGGCCCACTTAGTTACAGAAGAGTCACAACAGAAGAACCAGAAATGGGTCTGGTCAGAAACCGTTAACCAGAAATACTAGACTTTTTTGGTTAATAATAAAGGAGTGCCTTGGAAATGAAAAAGGAAAAGAGAAAAAAAAAAGAAGATATAAAAAAGAAAGCAAAAAAAAATGTAGAAAAATACTATATAGATACAGGAAGTTAAAAAAAACAGCTAGTCACAGTTTCAAAAGAAACATATACATATAGGCCAAGTGTAGTAAAATCCAAAGCATTTCTGGAAAGGAAGCAGTTTGTAGTTTTTTACTACATGGAATGCAAAAGAAAAACAAAACAAACAAACAAAAAACCCAACCAATTTCAGCTGCTTTATTTGCTTCAAAGGTGAAAAGGTTTTGTCTCTTCTGGACAGCTGTGTTTGGGAAACAAACAGGTTCTCCAGGCCAGCATCGCTTAGGAGAAGTCTGAATCCCCAGTACCTACTTCCATAAGAAAAGTTTCAACCAGGAGCAACAAATATGCTTCTGAGTCCTTGGCTTTGCAGTTTATCAGTCATTTTTCCTATTGTCCCTTTTACCAGGTTATTCTTTTTTAAGCTAATTTCATGGACATGTCTACTTTACCCTTTAATACTGCCAAGGCAGCTATGTCTTTTGTGACCAGTGCCCTCAGAGAAAGCCATGTGATATTAGCCTGTCACTGGGTGGTCTAACATCAGCTGCCGGGTGTTTGGCAATGGTTTTGATTGGCTTTAAAAAGACAGTGACTCTCCTGTAAGCTGTTAGTACACTTCTGCCTTGCCAGTTTTAGGCTTCTGCACTTCAATGACTGTTTAAACTTAGAGACCTTTGCACATCTAGCTTGCTGAATCTCTTCAAGGCTGTGCTTCGTCTTATTTCTGGGTGTCTTATTTACCACACCTTCCTCCTGACACTTGTTTCGTCAGGCATTCCTGTGCTGCCGTGCAAGAGTGTTTAAAAAAAATAAACACTGACACAACGACTCATTCATGCAACTGATCTCTTACTGATGGTCTCTTCAGCCATTACTTCCAAATGTCCTGTACTAGCACAGCAAATGGTTGTCATCCCTTCTGAGGCCCCATTATGAACAGGGACATTATTCTGTTTTCTGATCACTCCGAAATGATTGCTTCTTGCTGCAGACAGCTGATATATCATCATCTATGATGTTGTATGTACTACATGGATTTTCTTACTAATTGGCATCTCTTTCTTTAATGCAGTACAAAGTAATTTACTGAGGGACTGATGGAAGAATGCCTTACTAGGCTAGTTAAAATTATCTACTATGATACAGATGACACAAAGAAAATGTATAATTCTGTCTGTCTTGTGTTTCCATACATCTTGAGGGTGCTTAAGGAATCTATTTTGCATAATTTTTCATAATTTTTATTCAGTGAAGTCTACCTGGAAGGTGAAGGCCCTTCATCAGCAGGGTTTTTTTTTTTCTAGTATTTCAATGATATGAAAAGACTTGGGGACGCCCAGATGAATCAAACTTTTTTCTGACTATCAGACAGTGATTCTTGGTATGTGAATGGATAAAGGATACACAAATGTATAGTGATAATTGACAACAAATACCTACACTATTTATCCTGTGCATTGTATTGCGTATTTTCCTGCTTTAGTGAAACATTTCTGAGTACTTCACCATTTAGTGCTTTCATCTCTGTCTTGCTAATGTCAAACTTTATGAGACTGATACACAGCTAGCCTTTCCCTTTGTTGCCTGCTTTTGTAGTATTTAATACTCAGGAATCCATATCCAATAGCAGGATCCTAAGCTGTTAGAGTAAAACAAATTAATTAAATTCTGATTATTAGGTCTGAGTCAAAATCCTGCTTAGGAATCCATTATGTATTTGAGTTTCTTATATATGCATCAGAAGATGTGCATTCACATGTACATAGATTGAGTAACCAAATGATTTCCTAGCATCAGAAAAACCATGTAGCATTTTTTTATGAGTGGAATATTGCAATATTTTTTAACACTCAGTTTCTATAAGCACTGTCTGTAAATTTTTGAAACAGTCAAAAAAAGAATAAATATTGCTTGATAAAACAAGTCGTTTAAACCAGGGAATCCAGAAATTCATCATCCTAATGAAGGATTGATATAATTAAATTTTTGTAAGTCCACACATTTCTGCACATCAATCCCTTTGAAATCAACATGGAATCCTGCAGGTTTACTTGTTGTTATCTCTGTTAGCCCTGACCATAGTTCCAGATGGAAATGTTTTTCATTAGTTTGGAGGATTACAAGGATCAGAATTACACAAAAATTGTTTGTTAACCATCCTTTTTTTTTTTTTTTTTTTTTTTTAAGCATACCTTTTAAAAAGAGGGATCTTGTTACAACTACTTAGAATGCTGCTGTCAATGTATACTTTTGTGTTTCTTTCTTTTCTTTTTTAATTTCTTTATTTTTTTAAGAAAACACATCACCTATCACTGATTAACTTGGTTATGACTCCTGGAAATACAAAGCCAGGTTCACTTTCAGTAGGTTCCAGCTGTTTTACAGCACCTCAGTGTCACAGAGCAGCTGTAAAGATGGCTAACCAGCTAATCAGACTGAATTTGCAGCTGCTTTTGCATCACTGAAAAGGATGAAAGCAGTTGGTGCATAAAAGGTAATCTGGCCCACATTATGTATCCTATTTGAATAGAGGTCTTAAAAATCATCTGTTGCTCTGCCTTGTGAGCTGGTGAATATGGTGATTCAAACTTGTCTTTTAATATTTTGGCAGGATATTACAAAACCATGTGTGTGTCTGTCTATACATAAGTGTATATTTATACTGGCCCTGAAGGTTGTATCTAATGCTTTTGCTGCTTATACGTGTTCTTCTTTTTAACAGTGAGGTCAGACCAGATGGTTTAGATAGTTTCTAGTCAATAACCTGTGGAAGAAAGTCTCTAACAGGTTTTTTTCCACCTGGCTGATAACAGTATTTTTGCCCCTTGTTCCGGAACTGTCACTTTGTTTGTCAAGCACTTAGATCTGTAAAAACCAAATCAAGTTTTAGACTTTTTCTCATAAAAGACTAGCTTGCCAATAGATTAATGTCTGTGTTTGCCTAAACCAAAAAGAAACAAAATATAAAACCCCAAACCCATTTGAGATGCTTAGAAAAGATTGTGGGTTGGCAGGTACTGAATTCTCCTGACGATAGTACAAAGCCTAGTTTATAAGACCCTGTAAACAAGCATAGCTAGCCCACAGCTTAAGTAATCACCCAATGCTGAAAAGCACATATGTGCTCTGCTTGCAGGGCCTATATTCTATATCCATGCCTTTGAGATGTGACATGAAAAAATCACAAATTTCAACTCCAACTAATGAGGAACTCAGTCACCCAGAGTAGGCAGAATTGAAGTGTCCAAAATGCACTTCAGAGATGCTCGCTCAAGCTCTGCTCATTGAGCACCTCTCTTTTTGATGGTGATTCTCTCTGAATTCTCAGAGGCATGCTTTTGAGCACATGCAGGAGGAAGAGAGGCTCTTGAAAGTTCTTTTTTTTCTTTTTTTTTTTCCTGAGGTCTGATTGTTATTTCTTAAAAAGAAATTTCTTAAAAATTTCATAAAAGTTTTTTTGTCTTTTTTTTTAATCTCATACCATTGATGGGCCTGATCTGGCCCATGATCTTAGAGCAAATCTCTCTCATAAAAATAGCATTGAGCCTGTCACATAGAGTGTTAGGGGAAGCATAGCAGTAGCCTCCTTCTTTCAAAACTTTGTTCTTTTGCCTAGGTCTTTATGGAAAAGTTGGCAGGGGACAGAGCTGGGGGAAGGGGATTTGTGGCGAGGGCAAAGCACTTGTACTGTGAGAAACCTGCACATTCAAGACGTTAACAGTGAGCTAAAATCTGCTGTCCTGGGGGGAGGACCTAGTCTCTCATTGAAGCTGTGCCACTGTGAAGCATGAATATGTATTTGTATTTACTGTTATAATTCTCAGACCTAGGTTTGAAAGACATTTATTTAGAAGGAAAAGAGTAAAAAAATGGGTATAAGTGATAAGGATTACAGTATGGAGAGGCTGTTTTGTGATGGGTCTAAAGGAACCTGGGTTATTGAACCTATCCAAATGAAGTTTCGCAAAATAACTTTGCTATCCATCAATATCCAGAGTGGAATTCAGCATGGGAAAGAGGGAAAGCTAGTTGAAGAAAAAGGCAATGTCAGCATCACAACAAATAGGTAAGAATAAAGAAACCTTGAAAAACTAAAGACAATTTGTGGTTTTCTAAATAGTGAAGGTTTTAGGTTGTCTCCTAATAAGAAAATAGCAGATGATGAACAGTTTCAAGAAGAAGCTTAGTTTCTTTTGTTTGCCTACAAAAGCAAATTGTTTGTCTGCAGAATGTTACAGAAGTTGAAAAGGTATTTCACTAATGTGCAAAGCAAATATTTCATTAAAACCTTCTATCTTTAGTAGAACAATGGGAAGCATCATGCACAGAACCCTCACCCGGAGTTGGAGTAACTCAAGTCTAAGTGAAATAAAATGGAATGGGGTTTTTATTCTTCTGCATGTATATAATATATAAAGAAAATTATTTAAAGCTGCATTCAAAGCTTTTGAACATGCCAGGATTAAGTTTGCTTGTGCAACCTAAATGTGCTCTTTTAAATCCATTGTACAATATTAAACAGGTTTTAATTTTATGGCTATGTACTGTATTTTCTACAGGCACCTGCCTGACTCCATAGATAGGATACAAGGATCTCACTTAGCTGAGCAGCTGTTCAACAATTTTTTTTTTCTTCTGTCTTCTTGCTGTCCAAACACCACTTTGAATAAAGAATCAGTAATTGGGGGTAGGGGTGTTAATGCCTCACAATAACATTTCCACCAGTATTAGTGAATCAATACTTATGCTAGCCTGAGGTGTGCTGTGCTTTAAATCAGTCCTTAGAGAGTGTGAACTGAAGCTCAGAGGTACTGAAGATAAAAAAATACAAATATTTTGTGTAACCAATTTGTGAGACATTTCAGGATTAAAGTATGCAATAATTGTGAGTGACCAATCTGAGGTGATGAGCACATTGTTCTTCAGAACACTTAATGCTATGTAGTCTTCTCTTTATAAAAGATAGGCACTCAGTAAAAGAAGAAAGCATCATTACTAGACATCTTTAAAATGGGATTTCTTGACAAAACACTCCACCATCTTTTTCTGGATAGCCTAATTCTTTCTGCCTGCTCAGGTTCCTTTTCCTCAGCCTTTTCCCAGTCTAGATTCTCTTGTTCTCACCTACTGATAGACCTACTCCTATAAACTGTAGTACTTCATATTCTCCATAAACAACCTGTTCCACTTAACCCTGGGATCCCTGTCCATTTGGTCTGGCCTTGCTCTATAGCTAAGTCTCTAGAGGCTATTGCTTGCAGTTTCCATGGAGGCAGCTCATCTCTTTCCTGTCTGTGTTTCAGCATCACTGGTCATCCATCTTCTTCAGTTCTTCATGCTCACCTTTGTCTCTTTCATCTTAGTTCAACTTCCTGATCAAGTCTTCTGATTCATTCTTTAACTCACTCCTACTTCACAATTGTCTTACTCTTTTTGTCACACTTTTCTATTAGTGTCTCTTTTCTGCTCTCTTCCCTTGTTCCTCCCACTGGCTCATAAAGAAATTATGGTGACAGGGTCATTTCCTCACAGTGCCCATGTGCAGCCAGGCCCACCTATGAATGGATTTTGTAAGGGAACTCTTGGATTCATCTTGTGATCCTGGTTTGGAGCACAGCTGTGGGCTCTGGGGTGATAGAGAATGTGCAGTTTGGCTAGCTGGTAACAAGAAATGCTGAGAAGAAAATATTAGCATTCAGGTTTTTGCCAAAATGAAGACTGTGCTTCACATCTTGTACAAAAAGCTTTTAAGGAGTCCAGATTTAGGCTTATGCTTACAAGTTGGAAAAATATATCTTAAATGCAGTCTCTTGTCCTCTACAAAATATTTTACTATAGTGGAACAGCTGAGGTTTTTTCTTAGCTTCGTTTTTGGTAGTGATTACTCTGGGGACTTTTATTAGGCCTTGAGACTTTACATCATATAGAACCAGATTTTAAATTCCTGTGAGGAACAGGTGCCTAAATTCTTAGTAGTTTCAGTGACAAAACACAAATTAGGGATGGCATTCTACTTTATGTAGTCAAAAACAGTGTCACCCTCTAAGCCAGTCATTTTAGGACATTAATTAATGGTTTGGGTTTTTTTTAATAATTCATAAAATTCAAGGAAACTTAGTCTAAGGCAGATACTCAACATAAGACATTATAAAGTTATATAGCTGAAAGACGGCCATAATATGCAAGTGAAAGTTGATTTTTCTAATAGGAGGTTGGACATTTTTCTCAGAGGTAATAATGCCAAAAATGATGGTCCTGTAAATGTCAGTTCCGTTCTCAAGAGCTGTATATTTTGCTTTAAGGAAAAATACAAAGTCACCCCTGCCTCTGCTTGTCTTATGTCGTTCTCACATTTTTCTTTCAGTTATTCTGTGCTTAAAGCACCTTAAGGTGGAACAGTACCAATCTCAAAAATCTCAAAAAGGTATTGTGAAGGGTGTTACATAAAGTAACCATAATACTAAAGAGTTCCAGCATGGTAATAAGTCACTAACACAAAAAAGTTAACTGATTCAGTGATTTTATTCATGTGAATAAGTATTAAGAGGCAAGGGCACAGAATGAAAATTTAAGCATTCCAGCGAGGGCTTTGGCACAAAGACGTTTTGCTTGAAGAGGAATTAGTTACGTAACTCTTTCTAGCAAGAAAGTGAGACAACCTCATAGGTATTGGGGTGTAACTACTCCTAAGGCTGGGGTGAAAGAAAGCTGGCTTTCTTTTTCATCACTGAAATGATGAATAATTTCTCATGATTTGGTATGAAATTATTATACATTAGAAATATTGGGAGGACTGTAAAAAGGAGCTTTATGTCTCAGAAACTTTTTTCAGTAAGATTTAGGCCTGTAAGAAGCCACTAAAGCTTTCAGGTTCCCAAATACCTATGGATTTCCAACAGTAGCAAAGTAGAAATTAGAGTTGGGATTCAGCTAAGTTTATGCTAGGTATCCATAATAAAAGCATCTAAGCAAGCCTCACGAGATTCCTTTAATAACCAGCAAGGAAAGCTCACCATTTTTGGAGTGCAGGGATGATGCCCTTCATTATTCATTTAGACTCATGGAGGTTGGAAAGACCCTTCAGGAGTCCAACCCTCTGCTCAGAGAAAGTCTAATTAGATGAGGCTGCTCAAGGCTGTGCACAGCCCAGTCACCAGTCAAAACAGAGATTCCACAGTTGCTGTGGGCAACCTGTTCTATATTTCACTGCCATAAAAAACAAACAAAAAAAACAAAACAAAAACGAACACAAAAAACTACTAAGTTAATCAGAATTTCCCATGTTCCAACTTGTGCACATTGCCTCTCATCCTACTACTGGGCATCTTTGAGAAGAGCCTAGCTTCATCATCTCTCTGTCCTCTGATCACATAGCTGTAGACAGCAGTAGACCTTTCCCACTGCTTCTCCTCTAGAAACTGAGCAGGCTCACTTCTCTCAGCCTCTCCCCATTTGTCATTCTCCAACCCTCATCCACCTTACTGATGTGCTGCTGTACTCATGCTAAGATGTTGATATCCTTCTTGTACTGGGAAACCCAAAACTTAATACTAGATTCAGTCTTAAAACTACTGAATAGAGGGGACAGTCCAGCCCTACGCCTGTTGGGTATACCCTTACTAATACAGCTTAAGCTGCTGTTGGTCTTTGCTGCAAGGGTACAGAAAGGGTCCCACAGCCAAAGCCCTGACTGCAGCATCAGGCATGCACAGCCAGTTGTTGACCTGCACTAGTCTTTCCCTCTCAGTGACAGTGCCTGAGTAGGCACAATGTGGGCCCCATCATGCCTTTTACCCTTGCCCTGAGTTTTGTGATTGTTCTCAATACACTTTGGGTTATGCCTAGCAGTGTCAGCAGTGCTCAAATGGAAAAGCAATGGAGTCAGACAAGCCTCAGGAGTCCCTCTGCAGCGTCCTGGACCTTAGCCCTGGCCAAGCAACAAACCTGAGGCACCAGCTTAGGCTGGTGCCTTGATCCCCACAGGAGAGAGTCTCCAGCAATTATTACTTGCCTCTTCACGTTTGTGTAGACAAAGGGTTTGGGTTCAGTCAGTTCTGAATAAATTCCCTAAAATGTCTTGTTTGTCCTCGTCAGCACCCAGAGCACTGAACATATTCTGAATTTGCAGATCTGTAGGTGAAGCAAGAGCATTTTTCCAGCCTTCCACCCCCGGTGTGACCACAGCCTTCAGCTGTCCCTCTTTGCTTGCTTCTCTTGGCTCAGGCTCTTGTTGCAGCTAACTTTTGTCAAAGATGCCAGTCCATGGCAGCAGCTCCTTCTGTTGTGCACTCTCACAGCAGACGATTGAAGCATTTCCTTAGGGCTGGCAGAAGATGTGTTCCCTTCTGGAATAACAGCTGAAGGTCCTGCTATTCACCTGAAGGGTGTCTGAAATACTTGAAGGCACAGCAACCTTGGGCAACTGATTCAATCAATCCTTGTTCCTTTATGGAAATTCGTTTTCAATGTCAGGTTCTTCAGTGAAAAACCTTCACACATTCTACTCAGTATTAATTCATCCTCTGTATACATTTCTTCTGAGGAGTAAAATAAACTAAAATTTTCCTTTGAAGTATATTTGCCCATTTGATTCCTATTAACTCACCGTTTGAAAGAATAAAATCTTAAATTTACACTGCCTGTAGTACATCACACATTATGTACTGTGAGAGAGGTTGGGATTTTCAAAGCACTTGCGAAGTGTAAAATGTTCTAATCCTATTGGTGTTTAATGGGTGTTTAGCATCAAAAAATCTATGCCAAAACAAGATTTAAATAGACTTGCTTGGGTCTATCATGTATTTGAAGTAAATGAGTTGTTATTAGCATTTCATCATCATAAATCAAACGTTCTATTATCTTTTGCTGTTAAAGGAAATATCCTCAACTGCACTATGGGGGTGATACCAAAGGAAGTTTTTAACCTATATTTATGATCACTTAGTAAGTGGGTTTTGTCAGTTACAGCTCTGGCCTTCTCTCACTAATTATGTATTTCTAAATTTAGGAACTCGTGTATATATAACATATATACACAATACAAATAAGCTCCCACATATGCTAAGTGAGAGCTTATTTTTTCTATATACATAAGAATATAAAGGTAGATGATATAGTTTCTGTGGTTGTTATACTACATACGTGGGAGAGGGAAATTTGTGGGATTTTTTGGGTTTGGTTGGTTTTTTTTCTTAAGCTATGTAAAATGCAGTTAATAATAATAGTAGTAGTAGTAGTAGTAGTAGTAGTAGTAATAATAATAATAATAATGATAATAATAATAATATAGTTGACAATAGTTGTTTTTTTCCTGTTGGCTTTCCGAGGGAAAAAAGGAATAAGGTGAAGGAGATTTAGCTTGTTTTCTAAAGCAATGTTGTGTTATAATAGCATCACCAGCCCTCCATTTGGTCTATGTTTACGTTTGTTGGTATCCAGTGGCCAATTTTAGCTACAGAAAGAGAAGCCTGAAATACTATATTCCCAGACACTTTATGAGAGTTATTCTGTAGGTGGGGGAAAAAGATCCTGCTAATGGTTTCATTAAGGAAAAAATAGACAAATGTCAGCTATTAGCCTTTCTGTTTAAGAGAAAACACTTGACTAATGAGACTCTGCATTGTCTAGATAATTTGGACATAACCAAGAATATCTGTGACTGGTCTGTATCACAAGGCACATGATGCTGCAGCTGAACAGCTGAATGTACCAACACTTTGCCTTTGCTACTGTACACAGGGCAGGGTCACAGTGGGTGACAGCGTTGATGTCAATGATGTCATCTGCTTGAAACAGATAAAATGTACAGTCCTACGCAAGTATAAGGAGTAGTCAGGAAATAGAATTCCTATTAAATATTTAATTAATTTGAATTCAAATTAAGAAAGAGTGTGACCTCTCTCCTGCACTCAACCCCTTATGAACCACTATGAGAGAAAGAAAATCATAGCCGTGTTTCTGTTCCTTCATGAAGTAAAATCCGTAACTGTGTAAAAGCTTTGGGAGTTTTGTTTGTTTGTTTGGGTTGTTTGTTTGTTTTCCCAAGAGGATGTTGGGAATTCAGTTGTTAATTTTTGTAGCATAATACTGAGTGGTGGTGCTGTGCTCTTTCTCAGGGTGATGGTGTGGCTCTAGTTTTTTTGCCTAACTCAGAAGGCAGTAAGACAAGTTTATACAGTTATACATTGTGTGTGCGATTTTAGGAGCAGTTGCTATATTACATTGACGCTAGGTGATGCAGTTGTGGCAAGCTGTGGAATGTTTTGTGGAATCATTATAAATTTATGCATTTTCTCTAAGTAAATGGGCACAAACAGCTTTTCCCCTTCCTCACAGTCCTGTAAGGACACAGTCAGGGAAAATTCCTGAATAGCCTTAGATCAATTGATGTTTTGAGGTGGTATATGAACAATTGCTATTACTTGTTGGTTTCTTTCAGTTCTTTCCCTATGTGTTATAACACTTCTCAGTTGCAGCCAATTTTGACTTTATGTTTTTAAGTTAAGGTGAGGATGTTTCCTGAGGAGAGATCATACCCACGCTAGCTAAATAATTGAAGCTGTGATACTTAGTTGAAGTCTATTGAAAAGAAATTTAATATTTACCACATAAATTAGAAGGTATTCAGCAAAACCAGAAGTCCTAGGTATATTGATCCAACAACTTCTTAAAAGAACATGAACTGTAAATGTATTTTTTAATATAGGAAAACCTTGGTGAGCATCAAGCTCAAGAAAATGAACATTCCTCTGTTTAGAAAAGCTATAGCTAATAATAATAATAATTTAAAAAATCCCACTGTTTAAAAATAATAATTGTAATGGCTCAGATTTCAATTATTGCTAGTTAGAAGTGCCTTGAATGGACCTAGCTATCAGCAAATTAGCCTTCAAAACTCTCTGAAGTCTCTAAGAATTGAGTTTGGCTGCTGCTTTCTCCTACTTGTAGGTTTTATGACTGTAGATTTTATGATTGTAGATATGTGTCTCCATTCTGTCAATGTGTCTTAAATGACTAAAAGAAGATTTGTTTGGATTCTAAACTCTGAAGATTTCTGCTTTTGATGATACATGGAATCAACAGAAGAAAAGAGCGTGTATGTATACTGGCCTTTTTTATTTGCCAGCTTAGGAAATTATATACACCCCACTCCCAAGAAATGAGAACAGTGTGCTTGTTCTTATGGAAACAGGTAATCAGGAAGGAAAATATTATTCTGAAGTGTTGCAGTGGCTCAGGGCATTGAATGCGAGGATATGGACCAGGGATGATTTAAATAGTAACTAGTACAGTAAACAGTAAAACAGTGAGCAGATGTACACAGGTCATAAATTAGAATATAGAGTGGCAACTGAAAATTCAGGAACAGCTTATACCAGAGGGCTATAATGAATAAACGATATTTGTCAGATACTTTGAGGTTACTTAATCAGGAAAACAAAGAAATTATGCACCCTACTATTATAAAATTAGATAGAAAGCTATGCATGTCAACATCTCAATAGTTCAAAGTATTTAATAATTTATTAGTAGATTAATATTTAACTTTAATCCATATTTGGATTTAATTTAATAACTTAAAAAATATACATAGCCATATTTTGCTTTATAGGTTAATGTAGTACATCGTAAAATGCTTTCAAAGAAGCCATTAGCTATCATATAAAATATGAAAAGTCTCTACATACTATGATCTCCATCGCATACTTTGACAAGCAGTAATGTATCTCATGCTCAAACCCACTTCTGAATGTCTCCTTATACTTTAGTATATCCTAATGGCTCGAGTAAAAATGGTGTCAAAGAACCATTTAAGAAAATTTCAATAATCTGTTCTGACTTTTGAGCCTTTGTGATTTAGCAGCAGTTTTAAGGGTATGTCAGCCCATAGCACAGTTCAGTACTTCACAAAGCAGTATGGCTGTCTAGAACCATTTATCTTTTCTTTTATGCAGCCTTATTTAAAGCTAACTGCAGTGGTTTCTAGTCTAGCACTGAAAATAAAAAAGAAATTAATTCACAAGAATATGGGTCTGAAGGGTAAAGGAGAAGAGAAGTGCCTACAGGATCAAAAATCAGCTAAATTATTTATTTTCATGTTAATTAGAGAAAGGATGCTTCCCAGACTGAGTATTAACTCTGGGTAGTTTGGGCTATAGGATTAAAAGTTTATTTATTTTTTTTTCCTTACATGCCATCACAACTCAAAGGCTAATTCATGCTCATCAGAACAAACAAATGTCCCCACAGTAACAAGTTTATGATGCAGCTTTCTGGAAACTAGTTATTTAACTACTAATTTGCAACCTTAGTCATAAGAATGTCTGTAGTGGTGTGCTGCTATACTATGAGATGACTGAATTTATTCAGAAAGATGGTGCTTTTTATCTTGAATGCATTGAACAGTTGCTTTTAAGCAATAAAAACACTAATCAAACTAGATTAAATTTGTGTGTAGTTTTCTAAGCAAAACTAGGTGGTCTGCTGAATATCAGAGGCAGTGTGTATGTTGTACAGTGAGGGTCAGAAAGGCTATTGCTTCATTGGGATTCTGCCCTGGAAAGCAGTAGAGGAAGAACACTGAGAAGCAGAGGGGAGAAAAGGGCAGTTGATCCTGCAAAAACCTGTTAAAATGTAATTTTAAATACACCAATGTTCATTTATTATACAGCTGGGTCACAGGATTCCTAGATATTATATTAATGGAACAAAGAAACTGTGATATTAAGGTGTATGTAGTATGTAATGATTTCATTTGAAAATATGGGTCATATTCAATTAAAACCTGCTGTTTACAAAATCTTGTGTCCTGGAAGAAAGAAAAGGATTGAGGGACAGGTAGGAAGATGATTTATTAAAAAACATTCTGTCACAGAAGATCTGTTAAATATTCTACACGATAAATATACCAGGACTGGGAAATACTCTTCTTTACTAGTTTTCTTCTGGAGATAAACAAAGCTAAAATAGCTACTGAAATATTAAAAAAAAAAAAAAAAAAAAAAGGAACATGGGGGGGTTGGTGGTTGTCTTAGTGGTTGGGGTTTTTTTTTTGTTTATTTAAAAGCTATCTAAAGCATGAATGCTTAACAAGATTTATGCATGATTATTAATTGTAATAACGGTCTTGACAGCAGTATTTATCATGAATTTTTGTTTTGCACTCACGTTTCTGCCCCCTGATTCATTGCCCTGGTCACTACTAAGTGTCTCCATGCAGAAGCTCATACACTCTTACATGATAAACCTTCTATCTTTCCATTTAACAGCTCGAAGTTTTTCCCCACATTTCCCCTTATAACACAGAAATCAAACAGAACACAGCCTTGGGCCAGTGGTCATTTCTGTGTCTAGGATATGTGATCTATTACTTCTGTAGCTGCAGCGGAACCAGCAATTTCTGCTTTTTCTTTCTTTCCTTCCCACCCACCCCACCCACCCCCCACCCCCCACCCCTCAAATGTACTGGAGATACAGGTCAACAGTGTTATTTAATGGTATGCATATTGTTTCAATGCTAGGGATGTGTGTAAAGCAAATGCTAACAATGTGAAGTTCCTGAAAGAATAAGAGCAGCAACCTTCCTTGTGCAGACCATGCAGTAGCAAACCTGTGTAGCTGTTGTAGTGCTGGAGGTGGAGTGCTCTTCACCAGGTTTCTGGGGAGATAGTAGCATTGTTTCAAGCAGAGCTAGAAGCATCCAAGACTGTACTTTGAGACAAGGAAAATCATCTTAATGTAATTATTATGTTTGAATTGTCTTAACTAGAGAGAGATTCTCTTTGGTCCAGAAGCTGTTGTGAGGTTCTGTGAGGTTGGACAACTACAAAATTAACATAAATTTGACTGTTTAGTGACCCAACAGTTAATGAATGATGCTGCACATGTGAAGGGATATGCAGTGGTGTTTGTGTTTGAAAGCTGATGCCTGAGCTGGAGAAGAGCATGTCTGATGTGGCAGCAAGAGTGCAGGTTAATAGATGTGTAGGTGAAGACAGCAGACTGCCTTACTGGACTAAGCTAGCATCAGATTGTGGTGGAGGGTAAGAGTGTGAGATGTGTAGATACAGAGGTTTATACTGTCAGTTACTACCATGTGTAAGCAAATACAATCCATCACTATATTGTGCAGCTGAATACTGTATATTGTGATGCTATCTTTATGATAAATCAGAGTCATAATAAAATTGCATTTATCACATCTCCTGGAGTATTTCAGTGTTTACTGTGCAGTCATGTACCTGCCTCAGTTTTGCATTTAATAACCAAAAATCTCCTTAGTAGCTTCAGACACAAATATGCAACTTAAAAAAAAAAAATAAATCACTTGTAATAAAAGGTTTTTCTCTTTGTCTTTTGTATGTGGATTTCCTCCTTCTAAACTGGACCTCATTCTCTTTATTTAATGCAAACAACTCGTAGTATGAAGGACATGCTTGGGGATGTGTAGATTATACAGTTGATGTCATAGTTGTCCATAGGGCTGTAACAAGTCTTAATTAATGGGCCTGAACCTTCTATTGACATTTATAATATAATACAAAATATGTGAATGTTAATAATATGGGCTAATTGCATGATCTTTAACTTGTTAATACTTTTTGTAATAACTAGCATTTAAATCAGTACCTGGTCTGTTACCCCTCTGTTATATTATTCATTTTTACTAGGGAACAAGGTCAAAATGTAGACCACACTGCCTTATGACATATCTGCCAGGTGTGGGTAGGTTTAATGAATGGGAATTTTCTTAAAACTAAAATTAAGGTCCTGGACATTTTTTGAGCTCTATTTAAACATAGCATTTTTTTGTGTCACAAAATTTTAAAGCGATTAACCACAGCATTCAGACCAAACATTAAGTTGACTAGCAGGATAGATACTTTCAGCCAGTGAAATGGAGGGAATGAAAATTATAAATTTCTGTGAAAATTAAGGATGCTTATTAACTGATGAAAATAATAGCAAAATGGGTTTGAGTACTAAAACAAAGTAATTTATCACAATTATTTCCCCAGGAGATATTTAGAAAGTACAGGACATTGATGTTAGATCGAGTCCAGCAGATTTAAGTAGCTAACTTAAAACTAACTTGACCTTGTTTTTCTGTCAGTGATGGTGCCTATTCTATTGAGCATAATTAATATAGAAGCACATAATTATTGTTTTTATGTGTATTTCTGCAAGGTCCTGTGTACCCAAAATAATATACATGGAAAGAGACATGGGGAAACTGCACTTTTAATAATTATTAAATTAAGTAAGAGAGTTGCAAAGATCACTAGACCCAAGTATGTAATTCAGAGTTTAAGTGCCCTGAAAGTGTGAGTTACTGCTCTTTTCCTGATGTACAACACAGGGAAAGGAGCACAAGCCTGGAAATGGATCATCAAGGAAAAAATTACATTTTCATATATCTGAAAACAGAGCAATCCAAAGGCAAGCAGTATATATAATCAATGAGAAATGTTTCTAGCATTAACTAAGTCTTCCACAAAACACCCATCTTTTAATCTGAAAAATGATTTAACGTACCAGATATTCACTGCTGCCAGACATATCTTCCTGGTGTTGATTATCTCATGTTACTTGGATTTGTGCTTTACACCCTAGGATGACAGGCAGGAACAGCTATTTAATATGAAATTTGTTCCTGCCATGTTACAGATTACTTTTTAGTGCAGCACAGCTTAATTTTATGGACTGTTTATTGAAGTTTATTTTACAGCTTGGTAAAGCCATTTATAATTGTGATGAGGTATTCAATTATTCTATGTTATCATTGTTCTTTTGTTGAAATGAGAGTTCTGTTGGCAATTTAAACCATTGAGACAAAATTTTACCTTGGACTGGAATTGTTAGATGCTAGTTATTGAATATGTATACTTTCTTCTGAAACAGAGTTACCTGGTAATTTAAGAGAACCAAGACGGTCACAGATGGAGTTGAATGACGTGAAAATGTTGAATATAATAAAAATTTACATAATCTTCTTATTATTACTAGAGCAAGAAATAGCTTTAAGACTTCAACCATGTGACAGCTTCCTCACATAAAGTACATTTGACACTCACTTGCATGTAAAGAAGGCTCAAACCCTTCTGTTTATTTAATAAAACACTGGATTTCCATGACAGATAAAGAACTATAAAACATCCCTGTAGATATTTACCACATTGTGGTATGGAGTCTGAACTTGAGATCCCAGGCTGTGGTTAGGAGTATTGCATTATTTTTAGTCTCCAAACCAAGGGTGCTAGCACTGCTTTTCAGTGCTGTTCTTTGTGTTGCTCATTAGTCTTTGAGAAACAGAGATGCTGCACATATTATCATTATTGCAACATTCCTTTGTTTCTCTATTATACCTTCTGTATTGGCCCTCTAAGAAGACTTCGAGTAGCGTTTTTCAGGAAGCTCTGTGATATTTAGTTCCTAACTGCCATGGTCACACAAGGACCCAATTATACACATAGTCAGGCAGTTCCTTAAAATATATCAGAATACAGCAAATAACATTTGAACCTCCAAGATCAGTACTGCCCACAAAGACATTGCACAATCTATGAACATGTAGTGAAACAGAGCTGATGAACACAAAATAGTTATGAAACTGTTATACTGTGAGCTTTATTCTACAAGCAGACTAAAAGCATGTCCTTTTTGTTTTTAAATACTGAAAATTGTAAGTAGAATACAAGACGGCAAAAAATTAGATTCCCCTTACTCCTGTAATCCAGCCAGTGCATTGCAACAGCTATGTGCCACAAAACGGTGTTCCAAATATGCTGCATTTTAACTTGCTGTCCCATACACCAAGAGTTTAACTTCTAGTATTTTTGTCTGCTTTTTCTCAGTATAGCAAAGGTCCTGACAATGAACAGAGATTACTGTTTATTAAAAATATAAATATGAATATTTTAGATTAAAAATCTTAGCCTGAAAAGTAGCTTTAACTGTTTAACTAATATTTTATATCATGCATATTAAAAGCACAAGTATTGCTTTTCTTTTTCCGTTTTATTTTTATGTTTCAGAAGACAATTTCTTCACCAATATTTAAATTAAAGTAATATTTGTAAGATTACAGAGAAGAAAGAAAAAAAAAATAATGGTGGAATACACTGTATAGCTTTACTGTTCATAGCAGGATGATGGTTTGAGTTTCTCATTAGTACTGCCCTACCCCAGCATGCAGATATAGCTGATCAATGCTGGAAAACATGGTATACTGCATTCTGCGTCCACCTCTTATTAGAAATAAGGTGCAGATAATTTCCATGGTTCTTTCTGCCTGTTACCTATAGCTATCTCTTTAAAAACAGTGTTTCTATTGATTTTTTTTAAGGTTCTTGGAGCAAAAACTAAAAGCTCTGTGACTGCATTCTTATGGCTCATGATTAGTGATTTTGTCTTTGGTTATGTATAGAATATGTTCTCTTACTGCTCGGTTCTTTGTGGTAGTGAGAAGTTTCAATGTGTAATAGTATCATAAATAACTGTTATGCCAAGCACAACAAGAAGAAACTGGTATATGTGGTTTAAACTTGCCTAGTTAAAGTGAAAGTTATCATCAGAAATCTTATTCTCAAGGTAGGTGGTCTTTCTAGCAAAGAAATGTAAAAATTTTAACTCAAATCCAGTTACAGCCAACATAATTCCACCCCCCCACCCCCCCAGTAATTGCCATACTTTCCAAGCTGTAACATCTTTAGATCTAAATTGTCTTTCACATCAGTCATATTTCTTCTTTGGCTCCATGATCTCTGCTATTAGTCACATTTTCAGTAACTGTTTTTAAAGAAAATAGTGAAGAAATGCAATTTAACATTTCAGGAAAAAAGCCTTCCTGGTCCTCTTATTCCCTTCATGACTTTTCTACAGCAGTTCATACTCCAAATCTTTCACTTTCATTGAGAAAGCCCCTCTGCTCTGTTTTTCCTCCTCAGTCTGTTGCTTATCAGTCAATATCATATGAATCATCAGAACAAACATTGTTATCCTGTTGTTAAATGACACAGGATTGTAGAGCCGGGTAATGACCTTTGCAGTGTTTATTTGGCATCAAACAGAACGGGAGGCTTGGAGAACTGCTGAAGTGTGAGAGTGTCACAGGGCTTCCTGCTAATAGAGGACCACTGTTACTGCTTGCCTTGACTTAGTGATCCCAAGAGCTCCTTCACTTCTGGAGGTAAACTCATTAGCTTGCTTTGTAAGCAAACTCTCTTTAGCTTCATCCCCTATTTCTTCTTAATACAGTAATTCTGACATATTATATAGGAAGGAGGGCCATTCCTAGGTAACTGCGAGGACAGCTCACCTGTCAAAGCTGGGAAATGTATGAGCTGGTGGGAGCCTTACCCTCCTTACTCTCCAATTTTTATTAGATACTTCATGAGTGGGTTTTGTTCCAGTGTAATCAATGAATCAATGTCTTACTACAGTACAAGGAAAAGCAAAGGCAACAACTTTTTCTTACGCTTTAATGGAACAGTGTAATTTTATTAATTAGAAAAGAGATATCAGTGAAGAGTCACACTCAAAACTGTAAGATAAATGAGAATCTTCTCCCCCCAACCCCACCCCCCCATCTTAAGTTCTTAAAAGCTCATTACTCTGTCATCTGTGCTGACTCTATAAACTGCCAGGACGTCTAAAGCTTGGGAGGAATTTATTGCTTTAGTTATTTTACTGTAAATTTGCCTTCTGATAAGCTGTGAGAGGCTTCAGAAGCATAAATATGAGGAATGTTTTCTTTAGCTGGCAGAAAGCTCAGTAGTTAATGTATGTGTTCAAAGTGAAAATTTATTGTAAAAAAGTTTTTGCCAGAAAATTTTGAAACTAACTTTTTTGCATACATTTAATTTTTGGAAAATGTCCCATTTTTCTCTGTGCTCTTAAAAAAGGCATTTCTAAACAGCACTTTACATTCTTTACTGTATTAAATGTCCATTACATTATCACTTAGTTCCCAGATACTTCCATCTCAGATTGTCAACTTACACAGCTGCTGATCTGTTTTAACTTATACCATCTAATATGATACAACACACACACACACACACCCAAATTGTTTGTATTAAGAAAGCTCTTGTTATAACTGCATGGATAAGCCTGATTTTTGAATTACCATCCTTTAAAGTTAAGTACAAATTACTGATTTTCCTTAAATGTAGGAAGCATTTACTGTCAAATTTTACATGCTTTTTATATGTACTTAGCATTTTCCTTACATTTTTGCATGTAGTTTTTAAAATACATGAATGTACAAAGCTTGTAAGAAAGAGGGCTCATAGCATTTTTTCTTAAATCAACACATAGCTTAAACTAGGGAGCCTTTGCTTGTCATAACTAAAGTTTTTGTTGCCAGCGAATCAAAGACTTGCTACAGAAAATAAAAAGAAATAACAAACCCCCAACCCTTATGAAGATTAGCCACCTATGAAAATGGCCACGCACCCCACCCTCCCACCCCCCCATTGTCTGCTGTGGGAACACAGTCAGTTTGCCTTCTGAGAAGAGGCCAGTCGTGTTTGTTGTCAGGCTGTCAACAGTGCCATGGTCAAGCAAACACTGCAGGAGGCTGGAGACAGAATGTGGGGAGTGAGCAACTGGTACAAGTAGTGAAATTCAACAGGTAATGTTTCTTTTTATTTGTGTTCCACTATATTTATTTCAGAAAAAAGCTACATCAGTCTCTGTGTATAAATTAATCAGTTCTAGCCCATTTTCCTAGAAGGTCACACTTTACAACACTGTATTGTTGAGCCTGTGCTTTACAAAGCACTTTGTTATTAAAAAATACATTTTTATATTATTATTATAAAAATTAATTAAAAAAACAAAGCACTTTGTTATTAAAATTACACTATGTGTATGTTTGTTTCGAACACCTTTTAAGAAATGCCAGAGTACTTGATTGCTGGCTAGGTTAATTCTGCATAATAGATCTCAGCTAAATGCTATGTACCATGGAAAACTAAGAGTGTGTCTTAATTTTGTGTTGGGAAGTGAAGAAGAAAATTTTATATTTTCAGCATAGCATGTCTCATCTTACATGCAACTTATATGAATATATTAGTTCTGTGAATAATTTTGTGTCTGCTTTCAGAACTCATGACAAGGTAATCTCTAGGCATGAATGGATTATGGTTCCTTTTTTTTTTAAGTATCTTAACAGTCTAAAACTCTCATATGTTACTTAAAAAGTTGGACAATGCAGTTAAATATTTGAAGAACAGCATTCAGGTCTAGCAGTAACCATTGGACCAGGGACATAGACACTTTCTAGAATGATCTCTAGCTGAAATGAATCTTTCAGCCTTGAGTTTTTCTTTTAAAAGAAACATGCTTTTGTCTTAAGATGCAGGTCTTTCACTGTCTTTTGTGCTGCATGTAATTACAACATTTGTTGAACAGATCGTTATGCATGATAAGCACGAGGTACTTACCTACTGACTGTTTGAAATTACTCTCTTACTTTTTTTCTTCAATGCAGTTGAGACTAAAAGTCATTTTGTCCTGAACTAAGGCTTTCATTTCCATTTGCCTAGCACCTCTCTATGGCTGCTTGAAAAGATATTAATGCTGTAGTCATAGGGTTTTCATATGGCTGGTCCAACATCCCACTTATATGGCATCTCCTGCTCTAATTTTGCATGTATTTTGTAATGGTTAAATTAACTTTTAAAAACAATCCATGTTTTGGAGCATATTAATGCCTGTTTTTTTGCTTTAGTTAGTACAATGCACACAATGACCGCTGGACTACACTGCCAGGGCTCCTTAGAAAGGTCATAACAGTGCTTCATTTTCTACTTTCAGCTTGGTTAGCTAAGTTATTCTTTCTTTAAAACGAAGTCTGCTTTTCTGTAACTGACCTGGAACAACCCTGCATTAACAAGTGACTGTCAAAGGTTGACCCGTAACTTGTCATAAAACTATTCATCATACAGTATCAGTTCATGTTTTCTGTGGCTCACCTATCTACACATTGAACTACATGTTGCATTCCTCTCAAATCTGTGTGATAAATATAAAGATCAATGGGAAAAATATCTTATGTTTAGTTCCAAAATAAAACAAACTGAATATTGTGTATGCTGTGCTCATATTTTATTCAGTATTGAAGTAGAACTAGATCTGTGTTTAAAAAGAACAGAGGTGTCGTAAAGTAAGTGTCTAGCTATCAGTTTGTATGCCCACATTAAAAACAAAACCCCAGAAAACAACAACGGTTGCATTCTTCTGGGAGCTGCTTGGTCAAATAAATACTTCTCTTAAGAATATTTGTTATCTAGCTCTTCTGCTTATTTGTTGCTGTAGAAGCCCATACAGAAAAGACCTGGTGGTCATAGGTGCTACTACTACTTACACCTCTCTTCCAAGTACCTTCACAAATGGTCCTTTGTTTCCCACAGTACCATGTGTTCTTGAGGTTCAGGAGACATATGATAGCAATGGGAAAGCCTCCAGACCAGAAGAACTACCTGTTACGTGTCTCTCTCACATTTTCTAAAGATGCTCTTAAGAGATCCCACTGACATAACACCACCAGTGGTTCCTAGAAGTAAATTTGGCTGAGCCTCATGATTAATGTGTGCTATAAGGGCATGATTGCCTGCCTTGAGGAGATGCTCAGCTGCCAGCTATCCCACTGCACTTCCAACAAGGACCTGGTAACAAATGTGCTAAGAAGGCAATTAAGCCTCACCTCAACTTGATTTCAAATTACCTATAAGTGGCAGCATGGACCCTATGTGTTGGACACAGGGAAAGCTCTAGAAAGATTTGCAAATCATTCTTAGGGCTGTCCTATCAAGTACAGCCTGGAGGCAGGTCTTACGACTGCATGCTAAGCAGTGCCTGGTGATCCAAGAGGTGTTACAAGCTCTGTCTGCCTTGGAATCCAAAGGTGCAAAGCAGTGTGGCTCATATTAGTTAATTTCAGCTGCAGCTCCAGAGCTTCATCAGAAGAATTGTAAGTACACCCTGTGTGCTCTGACTGAATGGAACACTGCCTTGTCTTCAGAGCTATCCAGTACCTGAGGTGGAATGACTGAAGATAGGTTGAGTGTGTCTACATGCAGAGAATGTGCTCCCAGTTACAAAGTAGACAATTTGAAAGTGAAAAATGTTTAAGGCAGATTTTAGGCCAAAAAAGCCTTTTGCTTTTTTGCACATTTTCTTCCTAGGTCATTTGCTGTGAAAAATTCCATTCTGTCACCCATCTGTCCTGTGTTTGAATGAAATCTTGATTTTTTGATGAACAACAAAAATGTTAACGTTTGCCGAGTAAGGGCACCGTGATCAGGCATGTAAAATGGGATCAGTTTTGTGGAGATATACCAGCATCCTGGGTGATCTCCACAGGAGTTCAGATCCTAGACTGAAAGACCTTATGTCAGCAGCATATGTCAATGCTATGTATTGAGCAGCGGCCTTGTAAAGCAAATGGTGCCTGTGTAATTGTGCTGTAGAGTTTTTGGAATTCTAGTAACTGATTACTTTTTTATTATTTTTTTTTTCCTTTCCCTAGCTGTTATTCCTCCCAGCTGGTCACTTTTTTTTCTGCCCCTGGTTAGTCTGTGTTCAACAAAAAGCATTAAGAAAAAATATTTGAAAAGACCCTGTGAGGTTTTTTCCCTCCTCCTTTTTTCCAGGTGTTTTGTTTTGTTTTTTGGGTTGTGGGTTTGTTTTGGGTTTTTTCCTATTTACAGAGCTCAATGAGCAAAGAACAAACAAGTGAACAAACAAAATCAACAACAAAAAAACTTTAAGTTACCTTCCTATGACAAAATGGCTGCACTGTTGTTTTGGCCCATAGGTCATTAATTTTTCATTGTGAAAGGCAAATTACAGTAATATACTATGAAGTACAAGAGAAGAAGAGCAGTGTGTGGTATTTGTCAATAGCACTCCTGCCATGCCCATCAGAATCTGAATGGAAACTATGTGTCAACATTCAAGTCTTTGAAACCACCTGAGCAAAACAGATCTTGGGAAGAATGTGATTTGACAGGAGCTTCTGTAGGAGCTTCCAAAGGAGATGCTCAGAAAAGCTTGGCCTTTCACTGTACACTGCAGATTACACTGAGACTGGATTGAGTTTAGTGCATCTGCAGCTTAGAAGAAAATTAATTCATTATTTATAATTAATTAATAATTATTTAATAATTCATAATGAAGGTTCCTGTCCCTGTGTCACAAAAAGGTTCAGCTTTGTCACTTTAAATGACATGCTTAGGAGCATGATGGAAATAAGTGATGTGCTCTAAGACTCCTTACACTGCCATCCACCACCTTGAACTTGGTCTTGGTCTGTAAAGCTCTGCTGCATCAGCCTGGCTCCCCAGCCCCTGCTGCATTGCCTGTTGGAAGCCTTCAGCACAGCTCGATGAGCACGTACTAGTCTTAACTCGCTGAGCTTTCACAGACTGTCATAGGCTGAGAGAACTGATAGCAGGGCAGCTAACTTACAGATACCCAAGACAGTTTAATAACTTGTGAATAAGGCAAGCTGAACACTGCCCTAAATTAGGAGCATTGCCTGCTGATCAAGGAGACACACTATGTTCCTTTGTTCTGTGCTGGCAATGCTGAACATGCAATGCACTGCACATAGACTGCAATATTTTAAACAGTGCTGACTCTCTCCCTTCTGCCCCTTTACACTCTCTCTCTAATGATACCTGTTGAAAAGGGCTAGAATGTGGAGCTTTACTAATTCACATACACACTGGCATACCTGCTGCCTTTCATCTACCTAGGTAGTTTCTTCCCAAGAGGAAACATCTGTTTTCATTCACTGACCGTGTGGTATTTGAACATTGCACCTGAAGATAAAAGTCTTATAAAGACAGCTCAAGAAATTTTGTTACAGAAAGGCAATGACCACTCAAATATTGCTATGTTCAACAAGTGGGACAGCCTGTAATTGTGAGGTTTATTGATTACAGTTGTGCTGGTAACAGGCAGTATTAGATAACAAACATACAGAGCACATCAGAGGAAGAGTTTGAAGCTTCCACATTATTTTTGACTGGGTGTTTGCTCATTGTAAATAGAGACACACCATGTTTTTCAGTGTTTGAACTGCTTAATAAACAAAGCTAATATGTGTCTGCTGCCTGCTGCAAGCTGAAGTGAAATTGAAATCATTATTAAAGAAAACTCCATCATTGCAACTGGACAGTTACTAATGTTATATAAAAATGTCAAATACATAATTAAATGCATTTTCACTTTATTTGCAAATCTGGATTGGAGGCATATTCTATATTACCTGAACATGGTAATGGAAATAGCACCACAGTATCATTAAAAGTTTGGTTCTAATTTTGCCTTGATAAAAAAAGTGATTAAGAGAGACTCAGTTGATCTGGAAGAAAATAAATCTTACCTTAAAAACCAAAGTGGAAGTCAGATTTATCTGAATCTATTGGTACTGTGCTTTTCAAGTCCTGATAAATTACTTTTTTCTACAATGCTTCCTGGCATTAGTCTTCTTTATAGGAGGTACAGTGTTATATCATTCAAGCAACAGCTCCTGCTGGGAAATGCATTCAATGCTTTGGAATGATGTAAGAAATAGGTGATTTTTAAAAGCTGAGTTTAGTCAGTTATTTACTAAGTAAAAATATATTTAGGTATCAATGACAATTAAGCATTGAAGTTTGTTTTTTTTTCTTTTAATTAAAGCTCACACTTTAAAACACTAAATCAAGACAAGTCATTCTAAAGAGGAACACTTTGTCCCTCACATTTCCTACCAAACACAGATATATTCAAGACTCTCCAAACAGTAGGCAGTCTCTCTTCCAATCTGTTAACTTTATGCACTTCAGCATCAAAGCACCACATGTGGGCGATGGACCAAACTGATGCCATGACACTAGTTATGAGACATTTGTTAATTATAGGTATAGACCTGATTTTATCTAGTTATTTTTAAAAGATGTTTATTTCCCATTTGGAGGCCTTGAACAAAATACCTGCCAAGGAATTGTTTGAGCTGACTGTAAATCGGGAAAACTCCTTTTAAGCCATTGTTATCTATAATTAACTACATATTTGAACAGTTATGAAAATTACAGTTTACCCAGTAGAACATAAAGGGCTTGGAAACAGCCTTTGTCTTGTAAGTACTGAGGGAAGCAAAAGAAGAAAATTTGTCTTCATCGTTTTTATGGTGATCTAAAACAAACAAACAAACAAAAAGCTAGAAACTCTTTACTCATTAGATTACCACATAGCAAAGATCAAATACTTGCAAGTAACTGAGGACTTGCACCTTCTTCAGTGATTTGTCCTGCCCATAAAGAATTTACCTTTTTTCACTCACAACAGTCAGAATCTTCAGCTGAGATATGCAGCAAAAGATCTCAGTTGTTTCAACTAGGATGCTAGAAATTTCCAAAATCACTGCCCTCAGACCACTCTTAACCACAAGAGAGAATGAAAGACCTTTCCAGCAAAAGGTAACGGAAATTTGTAATTGCCTTTTGGAAAATGAGGTCTGTTCCTCAGTGGTAAAAATAATTATTTTTTTAAGTTTGATTATGTTCTAGTTGGAATAATAATATAACAAAAAGTGTTTTAAAACTGTTTGCATTATGTTTCATCAGTTTGACTCTCCTATCAGGAAAAAAATATCCCAAATTTCATTGGTAGAAACTAGTTAATTTTATTTCTTGATTTTACTTTCTTTCTACCGAGATGCAAAGCAAAAGCTTTGCAAATGCTTTCTACCAAATGCAAAGCCAGAAAAGTAGAGAAGCAAAACCAAGCTAACAAAAATCCCAACAATGCACTTAGTGAAAAGGTGAAATCAAAGAGCTTTAGTGAGCAGTTACACATACGCGTAACATTGAATTAATTTTCTCCCTTGAGAACTAGGGAATTGAGATTGGCCTTTTACTAAGAGCATATTCAATATCGAGAGATGAGTAAGGCTGAGGAATGAAAAAGAACTGAAGGTAGTTTGGAGAAAAAGAAGCACACACATAACTTTAATCTAATGGACTGTTCAGAATTGAGATTAAGTAATTGCAAATGAGGGTATCATCTGCTAGTATGCTAGAGAATACTAAGTTGTTTAATCAATTTTTATTCTACAGAAAGTAAACACATATTCCATCTTATTCTTAACAACCATGGACTTGTATTTTCTAGCCGGTATTTAAGGTTAGTAAATATTGTTTCTCTAGCAACCATTAGCTGTATAACACCCCTCAGTCACATTCTGACAAATATATCTTTAGGAAATCTGTCAAAAAATTGCAAAAAAGTAACAACATGTTTTCTAATATCCCTCGTTTTCTAAACCTTGCTTGTATTTATGACAGTAAATGCATGTATTTATCAAATTGGCAGGCACTGAAAGTACTTTAAAAGAATGTTCTTTCTCACACTTTATGAAAGCTTCAAAGTGATCTTAATAGCTGGATGCGCAGTTAGTCAAATGAACAATAATAGACTCATTGCTGTAGTGCATCTGCAGGGAAGAAGCAGAAAATCGATATGAATATGTTAATCAATATGAAGAATTCAAACATTGAATTTTATATTTTGAAAAATGATTTTAAAAAAGTGACAAAGGTGTCACTAAATTCTGTGGGTTTTCCTCTGAGACTAAGAATTGCAGTCTGTTTGTTTAGTAATGTTAGTATCAATGGTATACGTTTTTCGTCTTAATTAAGTTTCATTTTGCTGACACGCTATTATGAAAGTCATCTGAGTAGAACTGGATTTTGTGGGTTTGGGATTTTTTCTTCATACTGGATAGGGTTGCTTTATTTTTTGTAATTCATACACATGGCCAAGCTCTAGAAACAGAAGCAATCCCACCTCCAATGTAAATTTTCTTTTTCAGCTGTCTTTTGTCTTTGCAAAGATAGATAGGTGGAAGGGCAAACAGGTAAGCAGCCTTGCAGATGACTGTTCAAAGTGTTACAAAGTAGTTTTTGTATGTTGACTGTTGCATTTATTTAACACTGTTTAAAAAAGAAACAACCAACCAACATAAACTACTAGGAACACAAAAAATATTAGAACAGGAATTATGAAAGGAGACAGGAAAAGAAGACATGAGAAAACACAGCTGAAGAAATATGAGATATTAGGAATCAAGAATAGACAAATTTTGTCAGACCAGTAAACAGTGTTTAAAACCAGATTGAAATTAGAAGTCCCCTGATTTCAAAATAGAAGGATCATGGAGAAGTGAAAAAAACCTGATATTTTGACAAAAACTTTGAAACTTGTCAGTGGTATGAAAGGTGCAGCTGCTCTAATTTAAGCCTGATATGAGAAGAATACAGGTTTAAATCTAGAAAAATTTTGCATGTGTCTGTACTTCATAATGGAACACAGTATAAAGATACCCAAGCTATTATACCTAAGCTGTTGCTGGTCTAAGCTGCTATATGTGCATAATTCAGTGAGAAGTATGCAAAGATACTGGTCTAATCTAGAAATTAAACCATTAAACAAGTTAAAACAGATTAAGCATTTTAATAAAGCATGATACAATATTCCTTCTTGCTATAAAAAGTCTAAGAAGATTTTAGAGTGCCATAGAGAGAGTATTTTTAATATGCAGGAGAAAGTGGTATTATTGTTCTGGCTAATTTAGGAAAAGTGATCAAAAAGTCTTGCCTTCCTAGAATATCAGGCAAAGGTTTGATACCATTTTGTAAGTACCTAAATATCAGAGGAACTAAAAGGACATGTTAGTATAGGATCACATTGTTATAAATCAAGGTAACCTGAACTGGACACTAGAAAAATAATCATTCAAATAATGAAGATCTAGAATAGTCTGTCAATTAAAATGGTAAAGTAAGCAACCTTAATTGTTTTAGGGAAAGGCTTGGTGTTTTTGTGGGCAGGACTGCGGAAATGGAAAATAATGCCTGTGCCATGAGTACTTAGGTATTTTATATATTGGTATTTCCAAAAAGAGAATTAAGAGGATATACTATTGTTTTCACCAGTTTTATATTTACCTTATGCTTCAGGCCTTTTACTAGTCACCATCTGAAGCTGGGAAAGATAATTTTCTCCATTCACGCCCAATTTAGTTTAAAAGTATGGATTCTGCAACACTCAAGACTGCCTATACTAAAACCAAAATATGACACGGAAGGATTCAGCTATGTTGAATTTATCGGGCATCTGATTTTATAATCTCTTGGTCCTAATTTTATAATTTGCTGTGCACAGTCTGGAAATACAGTAATGGGAAATTGTTATTCTCTTATTGTTATGATGCCTCCGTTTGTGAACAAGGTTCAATAACCCTAGTGAGGTCTTTCAGATGCCAAATCAGATGTAGTACTGAACAGGTATACTGCTTGTAGGTCTGGAGCTAACACTGTCACATGTTGAACATTTCTGTGGTTTTCTTTAGCTCAGTCTGTCCTCCTCACACAGCTAACAGTGATATTCTCAAAACACTCAGATCTGTTGTATAATTCTGTAGATGCCTAAACCTCCTCAGAATTTAAGATTATGTTGCATTGGGTTTGCATGGCAAGGTTTTGGTTGCAGGGGGGTTACAGGGGTGGCTTCTATGAGAATCTGCTAGAAGCTTCCAATGTCCAACAAAGTCCATGCCAGCCGGCTCCAAAATGGACCCGCTGCTGCCCAAGGCCGAGCCCATCAGCGATGGTGGTGGCACCTCTGCGATAACATATTTAAGAAGTGGAACATACTGCTGCACAACAGCAGCCAGAGGAAAAGGGAGCATATGTAAGAGCAACAATCCTGCAGACATCCAGGTCAGTGCAGAAGGAGGGCAGGAGGTGCTCCAGGCACTGGAGCAGAAATCTGCCAGCAGCCCGTGGTGAAAACCATGGTGAGGCAGGCTGTCTCCCTCAGCCCATGGAGGTCCATAGTGGAGCAGATACCCACCTGCAGCCCATGGAGGACCCCACACCAGAGCAGATGGATATGCCCAAAGGAGCCTGTGACCCCATGGGAAGCCCATGCTGCAGCCGGGTTCTGGCAGGACCTATGGCCCTGTGGAAAGAGGAGCCCACACAGGAGCAGGTTTGCTGGCAGGACTTGTGACCCTGTGGGGGAACCATGCTGAAGCAGGCTGTTCCTGAAGGACAGCGCCCCATGGAAGGGACCCACGCTGAAGCAGTGTATAAGAAACTGCAGCCTGTGGGAAGGACTCACATCAGAGTTCATTGGGGACTGTCTCCCATGGGAAGGACCCACGCTGGAGCACAGAAGAGTGTGAGAAGCCTCCCCCTGAGGCAGAAGGAGTGTCAGAGACAGGTGTGACCCCCATTCCCCATCCCTCTGCACTGCTGGGGGACTGGAGGTGGAGGAATCAGGACTGAAGTTGAACCTGGGAAGAAGGGAGGTGTACAGGGAAGGTGTTTTAAGATTTAGGTTTATTTCTCTTTTTCTAGTCTGATTTGATTGGTAATATATTCATTTTCTTGACTTGAGTCTGGTTTTTCTTTGATGGTAATCAGTGAGTGATCTCTCCCTGTCTTTCTCTTGACCCATGAACCTTCCATTATATTTTCTCTCCCCAGTCCAGCTGAGGAGGGGAGGGATACAGCAGCTTTGGTGGGCACCTGGCATCCAGCCAGGGTTAATCCACCACATACGTATATAATGCAGAGCAGATCTCCCTCATAGTGTCCAATCTGGTCTCCTGCTCATCCACTGAGGCAACCTCATTTTACAATGCCATTTTTCCTGTCTGAAAACCTTAGGTTTGTTTTGATGAAAACCAGCAGGGCAAGACAATGTATGCGATTGGAAACAAAAATTATATACTTCAGATTCTAGACTGATATACTATTGTAAATCCTACATATGTCTTTTGCATCTGTGCACAGTCACTAATTACCTAAATTGTATAGTTTCAATTCAAACAGTAACTACAGAACTCTTAAACTTAGGATTTTTTCTGCCTGTCTTGGGAGGGGTGTTTGAAGTCCCAAAGCAGTCACAAAAGTAATGAACGATTCAGTATATCAGGACTTGGTTGTGAGATCACGTTTTACCCATTCTGTCGTCAATTTGGATGCCTCTTTAGGATGCAAAAGATTGTTTTTATCTCTCCTCCAACAGGCTTGAAATGAGAGCTTGAACCCAGAACTCATACTGTGGTGCAGTGTTCTAATCAAGAGGTTGCATATTCTTGGATGTGTCTCAGTCTTTTACAAGGCATTAAGAAGTAGTAACTCAAGCAGTTATTTTAAATAGATTCTCCTGGTTCCAGAGTAAGAAAGGTAGATGCTGAGCTATAGAAAATAGTTTGGCAGTGCTGTCATTCTGGAGGCCTTCAGAATATGATACTGGAAGAACCGAATGACACGAACCCCAACAGTCTTTGAAATACTGAGGGATGGATAAACTTTCCTATTACAAAGAAACAGCTGCAAACAAGTGTAAAGAAGATTTTATCATGTCTAGATATGTCACCTTTTTTATTATTATTTTTTGGTAAGGGAAAGTATTAATCCCATTGTGCAAGGCAGTGGTTAGGCCTCACTTGAACAAGTCAGACCACCCTTTCTGAAGTGAGAAGTAGTTCTACAAAGCAGGGACACTTAGCCTTATTTATGAAGATTTAAGCAATGGTGGATTTAAGGAAAGGCTGAAAAGCTAGCTAAACACTGGCTGAGGGAGGAGCTGAGTGCCTTCTGTAAACCTGAGGAGTAGGTAGAAACAGAGACTAATACTAAAGATGGAAAAGATCTGTTTAGAACAAAAAACTGTCAGAAAAAAGTGGTATAAACTAAGGATGACTATTCAGGCTGGAAGTGTAATAAGGGAAAACATGGTTTTGAAACAGTCATTGCACAGGGGCAGAGTAATCCATGTAAGAAAATCCAACCTGAATACAGGTAACAAAAAAATTCAGTGATGCAGTGATAATTGAAAGATTGGACCCAATGACCCATTATGTCTTCTCCTCTGTTATTAACTCTTTTCCATGTTGTGAACAGTAGGTAGTTGCTTAGCTAGGCTTGAGGATCCCACAAGATGGTGGGAGACTTAAAATTTGGGTGCTGATGTCCTCAATATTAAAGTGTGGTTATAAGCAATGTGGATGCAGCCCCTGCTGTCATTGCTATAGATAGCTCTAGATATCCTTTCATTACTTCGTTAGCCTCACCATGTGTTTAGATCCCCTGCTAGCCAGGTACCTGTAAGTATGCCTTAAAGGTTATTCTCTCAGATATGACTTCCCAACATCAAAATTTCTTTCATCATTAATCAATTCTAGAGAGCTTCAGTGAGCTTTATTGAGGCTTTTGGGTTTAAAGCGAGACCTATTATAAGTAACTTCACAAGGTGGTGCATTTTTCATACTAACAGATCTTTTTAAAACTTTGTCCATTAGGTAAGTAATTAAAACACAGTATTGTATGTATTGATATCCTTTTTCATCATAGGTATTTGAAAAATAACTAACTAAATATATGATACAAAGCAGGAAGATTTAGGGAACTGAAATGCGTAAGTAATGTAGACTCTAAATCCCATTTTATAAATAATATACTTGGAATTAAGATGTGAGCTACCAAATTTGTTTTTTTTTCCTCCTGAACTGTGTTACATTTCCAGAATAGGCATGAATGTTTGCATTTCAGATGTTGATAAGCATGTAGTTCATTTGCCTATGTTTTGTTACTGCAATGGCCAGCCGAGTCAAAAGACTGGAACTGTTCTTGTCTGTGTTAGTGCTCCAAGTGGTCCTCAAATGGAGATGAATTATACTTGATAGAAGTTTGTATATAATTTCTAAAGTTAAGATCATTCATTTCTTAAATTGGAAGTCACAGATTTATTACTGAGGATTGGGAATGCTTTTCTAAAATCTAAATCTGTCACTGTTAAAATGACAACTTTTGCCAACGGCATTTTTCTTTGTTTCCTTAAATATGTATTTATATTATCCTAATGGCTAGATATCTCAATTGTCAGAAAAGATTCATGTTGCTTCAGTCTTTAGTAGAACCAAGAAAATATGAGTGTCTGATAAAAGAAACCAATTCATAAGATGAAAAAAAAAAAATAAAGTAATAAAATAGAGGGAGTTACATCTATAAAAAAATCTGTTCTCTGTTTCAGTTTTCACTGCTGGACTACATTGAAAAATGTCATAATGCATGGTAGAATTGTTCAGTAAACTTAAACATTAGCTAACATAGTTATTTTTATTTTGAAATTTTGTAAACTTACCAAGGAACGTAAAACCCATGTTGAATGAAAGACCAAAGGAAACTCGAGAGCCTTAAAGGAAAAGCTGATTTAGCGGCTAATCAGGGACATACTTCTGTCAAATCAGCATACTTCAGGAATACAGGTAGCAGGTCTCTTGTTTTGGTAACAGAAATCTTCCAATACATGACAGAAGATTCATAACAGAAATCAGTATTGTATACTTGAGCTATGCTTTCTTTAATGGTATGTGTTGTAACCTACATGAATCTAGGGAACATGTCAATTTTTTATTATTTTTTATTGTTAGCAAACATTATAACATGCAAAATTTTAGAAATAAGCATTTAGTAAGGTAATGTATGCTGCTGAAGAATATGCTTTCATTAAAAGAAAGAGCACCCTGTGGATGTAATCCCAAGGAACTTCACTTTTTTTTCTAAAGTGACTTTAGGCAATATTGAGAAGGTACTCTTACACAGTTCAAACAAACTTTGCTTAAACATTGTAGACTGAGTGAAACTGAAATAGTCCATTGAACTTATACCCAGCAACTGATAAAAACAATAATATTATCAGCTTTCTTATAGTTACAGACCAGAACTGCTAGCCTTCTTATTTCATTTATTTCTTGACAAAAAGCATAAAAAAACCCTTTAGGCAGAGTTTTCTAGGAAGATGAGTCTAGAACATGGTTGTGGTTGAAGCCTTCATTTAGTATTTACAATTAGTTATTTAGTTTCCTTGTTCCTAAAGGAGAACTTGGTATATGTACTTGGTGGGTTAACCTTGGCTAAAGGCCTAAATCCCACCCAGCTGCTCACTCCCTTTTCTCAACAGGACAGGAGGAGAAAATATGAAAAAGCTTATGAGTCAAGTTAAAGGCAGGAAGATCACTTACCATTTATTGTCATAGGCAAAAAATATTACTTGGGGAAAATTAATTTAAGTTATTGCCAATTAAAATAGGTTTAGGTGGTAAGAATCACAGATAAACATGAAAAACCATCTTTCTTCTTCCTCTCCCAGGCTTATCTTCATGCCTTCATTCTCAACCTCTCTTCCCACCTGCCCTGCCCATCCTGCCCCTGGAGCAGCACAGGGGATGGGTGCTGCGGTCAGTCCACAACAGCTCCTCTCTCCTCATGGTTTTTCCCTGCTCTAGCATGTGTCCTTACAGAGGGCACAGTTCCTTCAGGAAATACCCACCTGCTCTGGTATGGGGTCTTTTCTACAGGCTGGAGGTGAATCTCTGCTCTGGCACCTGGAGCACCTCCTCCTTCTCTGACCTTGGGGTTTGCAGGGTTGTTTTCTCACTCTTTTTGTTCTCTCCTCCTCCATTCTGTGGCATTTTCTGCCCATTCTTCCATATGTTTTCCCCAAGGCAGCCCACCCAGGGCTGATGGGCTCAGCCGTGTCCTGCAGTGGGTCCACTGCAGAGGTGGCTGGAACTGCGTCTGGCATGGGGCAGCCCCAACCTGTCCTTACGGAGGGCACCCCTCCAGCCACCCACTGCCAAGACCTGTACTACACCCAGGCCATGTACAAAACTGAGATTTTACTAAATAATACCAATTTATCCAAGTATGAAAAAAAACTCTCATAAATGTATTCTTTTGGGATTTGTAAAACCAAACATAATTGCAGGGTGTATTAGGTCATACTTCTAGAAATAGGAATTGCTTATGTAGATGGAAAATTCAAGTTGTTAATCAAAAATCATTAGAAAATGTGAACTGCTTTCTTTCTTTTGTCTGAACATCTGTTTTCATGTGACAATTCTTTCTGAAGCATCTACTTGCTCTAAGTGAAGTATTCTTAAATCATCAGGTGCAAGAAAGAAACATACACAAAGGATTAAACTTTCTATAGGAGCTCAGATCACAAGCAGAAAAAAACATACACTCACACTAAAGCTGTTTTTCAATACAGCCAGTACTAGTGAGAAAATAGGGGGAAAAAAAAAAACCAACCCAGCTCTTGTTTCTAGATGGGACCCCGTGTGAGGTTAAGCAAGATTAAAGTATAAATGCAATGGTCAGGTGTAGCTAATGGGCAGAAGAATCAGTCAAATTAGAGAAGCAGCTCAGTGTTAAGGCATTCACATTAACCTGAACTGGTTGCAGAACTGCCATGAGGCTTTGGCCAGCCTGCAGAGCCCTGAGCGGTTTCCACAAGCCCGTCAGCCAGGGGCTGGGCTGGTTGTTTGGCTGGTAGATTGCCTTACTGAGACCTCAAATAAGGGGATTTTATTATCTCTTGATTTTTATCATGTTTCTAAGCTCCATTCTCAAAGTGTTGACTGTAACTTTATAACTTGTTTAATTGTGGTCCTTTATTTCATCCTATGGTTTGTATATTATTATTATTTATTTTTTGTTTTCCTGATGTTGCACTTACTACTGCTAAGTGCCTGGATCTACATTCTGGAGTGGTAAGTTCCTTTTTATTTTCTTGATCTTACTTTTGCTCACCTTATGCTGCCAGGTGCTGCATTACATTCCTGATGTTTCCAATATCCTCCTACAGTGTGTCTTCCACAGGCTACAGCCTTGGCTGGAATGAAAAGATACAACCTGATAAAATGTTGAATAGAAATTGCTCAGCTAAAGGTTGATTGTACAAAATTCTTCCAGGCAATAAGCCCCAGCTGAACCTTGACCACACTTTCTAATCTAAACCGAGCTGTGGGGGTGGAAGCTGGAGCTACCAGGGTGAAGGTGTGCTTTGGCTATGTGGTTTTCCTACGTCTTTTGCTGTTGGATGGGAGGCCTGAGAGGTTTAACTAGGCAGATGCTAGAAGCTTTCAAAAAGTTCTAAAGCAGTCAAACTGTGTAACTCATTGATAGTAATTCCTATGTATACAGTTAGATTGTCTACATGAATTAAACCCACTGAATCAAGATTGGATCCTCACCTAAGAGATGTTAAAGCTGAGACACTTTGTAGAAATATCACAGCCTGCTGGACAGCAAATCAGACTGTTAGTGTAATGGTCTTTTCTGAAATCAGTCTTTAAAGTATGTGACATAATGATAGTTTTTTTCAGAAGCATCTCTCCAATGACTTCAGTGGAATTACTCATGACTGAAGTAGACACTGTGTCTCGTAGATAGAATTTATGTATCTGTGCTTTTGCTCTCCTGTTGTCTAAGTTAGAACCCTGAAACTATATTGGCACATGAATTATAGTTTAGGTGTTATTCACCTGAAATAATTCTTCTATTTGTAGTTCATTATCACAATTAAATCATAGATGTTAGGGCTGGAAGAAGTGATGTTCTGTTACACTCTTCTGTTCCCCCCAAAATAATAGAAGAATTCTGTCTAAGCTTTAAGGCCTAATTTTCAACAGGAAGGACTGATCATTATTCCAATTAAGAATCCAAATTCTTACAATGTCACTTGCTAATAAATTAGTTCACAGGTAAGAGCTCGGAAATCTGTAGAAAAAATGAGCCTGGGAGACCCATTCCAAAGAGGCTAGGCTATCACATGCACAGATTTTAAAAAATTAAGATGTTAAGCACACTGTACTTTAGGTAAATAAGAAGGAGTGCTATCCACAAAAGTTTGGGCTTGTTACCAGAATAACTCTGTCTAGGTGCAAAATCCATCTTTTATTGGTAGTATTTTTAAATACCTTAAGCTATTAAAAATAGTCTGATAATGTTGTCTTACTGCGGTATGTTAGATAAATACGTGTGGGCTAATTTGCAATTACACTTTCTTTATACTTTTATTCTTGGAAAGAGCTGGCTACTTCCATGTGTTGCTTTCTATTAGTTTATTTTCTACTCTATTATCTAAAGCTAAGCTGGAAGTGCAAACAGTTGCCTGGAATTTTTACTCATCCATTAGCTTGCTATTCCACTTATCATCTTGCTCCCATTTTCAGGCATTTCTCATGCCTTTTACTATATTACCTTACAGTACTAACAGATCTGCAAATGTTTTCTTGAAACTGCCAAGTGGAAGGATACTTAACACATTCTCAGGACTTTACATATGGAAATGACCTGAGCAGTATAACCAAAGTACAAGTTGCAAAGATTTTCTTCCTTGTGATCCAACTATTTAAAGCGATGAAAACTGTAGAAACTAAAAAATGAAATAAAATCTTTTCTGATCTGATGTTTGGGTGTCTTGTAATGCTGGATGTAAGGTTGTTTAGCAAATCAAATACGTGAAATACCAGAGAAGTCGTCTGGGCATGGAGATGTGGGGGTTTGACACATGTATGAATTATGGCTGTTGAAAAAGGAGGAAAAAAACCCCAAACCACAAAACTTTAAATGGAAAATTTGTCTTTCCCACATTCTGTAAGAAAACAGTAGAAATCATATTTGTTTTGAATTGCTGAAAACCTTACATGTGCACCAGAATTGCAATTTCTGGCAATTGATCCTCTGAAGAAGGCCTTTATAAATGACTCAGTAATGGAAACATTTAATCTAGTTGCCCTATTTTAGATCGAGTAAACACTCTATTTTTTCTTTGACGTATGCTAGTTCTGAATGACAAGTGGCCTGCCAGCATTTTTAGCTGGTATTGTTGGTAGGTGTTAAGTCATGCAAAGAAGCATCTTGACATATATAACCTGAATATAAGGCAAGTGTTCATTAGGAGTATTTAGGGTTCTTCAGCCTTATTCTGTGCAGTCAAAGTTTTGATGTGAAAGATAATATGGAATTGTGTGAGAACAAATTTGGCTCTGAGAGTAGGACAGAATGTGATCTGTAAGTCTGTAACAATGTGCAGGCTAAAATAATATAAAATAGTCATAGAAAATTGTAACGAGGCCTTTGATCATAGACATTAGAAATATGTTATCTATGTTCAACCCTCAGAATTTAATTTCTGTTTTTCTTTAGCTTCATCTTAGGGTATTGGGTGCTCATTCACTTCTATTTTGAAGGAGATCTGAATATAACCCAACACTGACCTAACTAGTTTGTGACTCAATATGTTGAATTAAAATTAACAGCAGGTTTCAGCATTATCCATCTCTAAGAAATATGACTTTGCATAGTTTTTCATCATTCAAAGAGTAAATGTTCTGATCTCTGAAGAAAAGTGATGTAGCATTACATTATTTTAATATATAATATTATGTTTTATTTAATCTCTATTTATTTGAATTCTGTTTCTTAATCTATATAATGGGATGTATTACTACATTTACCTTCCAGAGATGTTATGACTGTTTTAATTAAAAATACTAGAGAAACATGCTGAAAGCCTGGATTAATAATTTGTGGGAATGGAGTATCAGATGTTATGGTTTTGTTTTAATGGCTATCCCATAACGAAAAGAAGAGAAATAGGAAAACTTTCCAGAGATGTCTGGTAAAAGAGAAATGTCATTTAATAGCTTCTAAAGCCAAACAGCTTTGGAAGAGAAAGCAAGCTGTGAGCTATGTGCAGTGATTTAAAGTAGGACTTTAGTTTTCATAGAACATAGAAGAATTTGGATTTTTCATGTTAACATGCTATTTTAGGATGAGAGCAAGAATCTGGGTTTTCTCCTTCTGAGCTAGTTTCTTCTGCGGTGGCGTTCAATACTTCTAGCTATTTATTCAGCACACTAAGGTAACCTATAGAAACAGCAAGATTAGTTGACTAAAGATGACTGGTGTGGTGGGTAGCTACATGCTCAACTATGCTTTAACAAAGGGCTTTGTTCATAAACATTGATTAATCACCATTTGGACACATTTCCTGCAGCTCTGCTTTAAGCGGTAGTGAAAAATGGATTTTTATTCTATTGCTGTTCATGGTTCCCATCTATAAATTTGTTTGGTCCATTTTAAAAGCTACCTTAGCTCAGGTTCTGAGTTGGTATGAGGAGGATGCAATTACACTACATTCCTGCAGGTGAGCATTGGAAAGCCACGTATGCTTAAAACACACTTGACTTCAGTGTTATGAAGACTAGGATTTCTTGTTCTTCCTGCTTCTTTGCTAAAGCTGTTCTCGTACAGTGCACTTTCAAGTGCCATAGTTATTTTTGTTGCATCTATTCACTTTTAAAAGGATCCTATGGTGCAACTGCCAAAAGCAGGAAATGGAAAGGCCGAGCAGGCAGGGAACATTAGGATCTGCCGTAACTTAAAAGACAAGTATTAGGTGCAATGGCTCTAGTTTACAAATGCCACAGGAAATAGGATCTGTTGCCTTGAGAGAAGGTTAAATTCTTCCCATAAAGCAATTAATACAACCCATGAGATCCCTGCCTCCTCCTGAAGTGGTTTACTTACACTCTGGTATTTGCCAGTGAAAGGTCCCTTCCACTGATGGCACCTGCCAGATCCAAGAATTATCAAAGGATGTGATTGTATTCAATCAGAGGAAGAGAAATATTGTCGGGTGGTAGGGGTTTTTTTTGTTTGGTGGTTTTTTGTTTTGTTTTTGGTTTCTTTTTTTTTTTTTTAAACAGGGGCCATTAACTTACCCAGACAAAACAAAGATTCAGCTTTAGACTGTGTATATGTTCAGAAGTAGGTTAGCAAAATGGCAATTCACGTGAAGATTCATGAATCAAACAGAACCTTTGATTATACCTCCAAATAGTAAGAATGGCATCAAATCATGGAAGGAAATAGAAAGTCCCTCTGGCTGCAATTTTAGATGTAGTAATTTATGTACAGATATGTGAAACCACCTCACTTAGGATGAGTACTAAGCACAAAGTACACACAGTAGGCAGGACTCTATGCCTAACACGATTGACAAAGAATGGAAGAATCAGGACTTTGGAAGAAGAAAATGTAAAATTTAAAGCTTGCTGTGTTTGGCCCCAGGTAACAGCTTTGCCTGCAGTCTTTAATGGAACCTTATGCAGTTATAAGACTGATAAGATTTAGGTTGCCAGGTGATCTGCCCTGAGCTAGAGACATTTGTTTATAGTGCCTGGCACAATATAAGAACAGTGCTGGGAATGTAAATAGCTCAGTTAATAGAGAAAAAAAAAAATCCACACACACAAACCCCAAACAAAAAACAAACAAAGAAACAAAAAAAAGCAAAAAAAAAAAAAAGGCAAGGAAAAAAAAAAAACCCAAAAAAAGAAAGAAAGAAAAAGAAAAAAAAAAAATCAGCAGTATGCCAGGTAAGTCAAACCAACTGGCCAGCAGCCTACATCTGGCCCAAACAGGTAGTTCTTGCCATACCTAGGTTAGGCATGCCCCAAATCTGAGTTATTGCCGATTTAACAGGATACATAGTTTAATAAATGATAAAAAAAAGTTTGACTTGTAGTTTAGGAAAGTGTCAGGAAAATCTTAAACATCTTTTCAATGGAAGTTGGGAATGTATAGCAGAATATGAAGCATGTTACGTAGATGAGTATATGAATGGCTGCATTTGCCCTTTCCTGGAAGACATGCGCCATGCATTTCTGAACAGATAGGTTGCTGTAAATCTGGATTGCATAATTTAGCACAATTGGGTTTGTTGCCTCCAGATTTAAAAGTCTGAAGTTTAGTAAAAACAATGTTAATGCTGGAAAGATATTTTCAAAACATTACATGGAAAAACAAGTCATCAGTTTGGATTTCACCCTGCTTTTGCTTACACCCAACAAAAGTTTTGCAACAGACTTTCAACAGGAGTTGGATTTTTGATGATTTTAAAAACTAACATCTGTTTGATGTAATAATTGCCCAAAGCCTTGTCATGATTTATCTTGGAAGTAATTCTGATGCAGAAATGATAGGTCAGTTAATCAGTGTTTGTTTCCAACAGCCTTGGTATAGAACAGTCTTTATCCTAACATTTAATCTCCTGTCAGCATCAGGAAAAAAAAAAATTATTATGATTTCCCCTCTGGTGTTTTCAACACATAAATATTAACAGATTTGCATTCTGATCTAATCTGCAAAAATGAAGTGCTTGGACCTTGTGCTGGAAGTATGACTGTCTTCACGATGTAAACAGAACATCATCTGTTCAGAAGGTAAAGCTGAAAAAAGCATTCATGGAACATAATATTTTGGGTAAGATTGTAGATGCCTATTTTACTCCTTTTATTACAAGCATAATGTTGTACTATCCTGTTTGACACAGTCTTAGCCTTTTGAAATATATTTATTATTTAGAGTAGAGTTACCCAGATGTCTTTTACTCCTATAGAAAGGAAAAAGATCATGGAATGAAAATGTAAGCCTTTGTTCTATGGTTCATCTCCAATATGGATGTACTTTAAAGCTGCAACTCAACAAAACCCCTGACCACCCCAGTTTTCTTATATTATATACAGTTATTAGTAAGTAACTAATGAGAATGAAAGTAATTTTTGGAATAAAAAAAGGATAACAGAAGTGTTAAAAGGTACCCAATATTAACATTAGTGGGAAGACAATTGTTTTGATTGACACAAAGGAGACAGAACACCTTGTGAGTGGTGAGCCACTACAAATTGAGACTGCAGTCAAGCTGCTATGGCTGAGGTCTTTAACAGGCTCAAATGCTATATGGGGTGAACACTAGCAGGAATTCACAGATAAGTTTTTGACAGGAGCATAGCCTGAAACATTATCCTACCAGAATAAACTTCTTAGAAGTCACATCGATACTGCAGCACCTTATACTTAGAGCTGAATTTTGGCAGAGAGGGTAGTCAAATGTTCATCAGAGGTAGAGATTAGAGACTGTACTCTTAATGTAGTTTTCATCATCAGTGATACTGGAAAACTTAGAGTTATGTGGAAAATTATCAAGTTGACAGACACACAAAAAACCTTAATTATAGGTGTGACTACAGAATCTGAAGGCCTCTCCATAGGGAGAGGACTATGCATGATACCACGTAGCTGTGAAGCAACAGGCTGATATTTTTCACATATGCATCTTCTAGCAAAGGCAGTGGGAGAAAAAACAGGTAACTGAAGCGAGAATGTAAGCATTTTACTTCTATGTTTCTTTCTCTTGCCTAATTTGTTTTACCAAGTTCTAGGTAGCGAAAAGAAATTAACCGCTTGTCTGCCTTTTGTATTGGAGATGAATAAATGACTTGCACAGTGCATGTTGTGTGGATTTGTAGAGGGGAAGGGGTGGGAGCTAGGCAGCTGCAGGTTACAGCTGGAGGCTAAAGCTGAAACTCAGTGTCCCTGCTGCTCTTCTAGTTCTATGTGTCAATGAAAAAAATGGTCATGGCCATACAATTTTTCTTATGTTCCCTTAAAAGCTTCTTTGCTTTTCACAAACTGCAGCATTCTTCATTTTGCATAACACATGCCATAGTCTTTAAAATACTAAGGTTGTTTTTCATGCTTTATCTCTCTCCTTTATTGTGTCACTGTTAACTATATGCCAGAATTATTGTCCTACAATAATGATAATCATAAAACCATGCAAGCCTAAAATAATGCAGCTTGTTATTAAGGTCTTCTGAGCTTCAATGCCATTGATAATGCAATGCCAGTAAAAAAAATCCAACATTTACACCTTGTATATTTTGTAGGGCAGGGGACGATTGCTTCTTAAGTGTAATAAGAAAAGGTTTAGTGATGTTAGTACTTAGTAGAGCTAGAAGAAGAACACATGCATTAGTCAGCTTTTGACAGAACCACCATTCTAGAAAAGCTGCAGTATGTATCTGTATATAAATATAAAGAAAAATAATTTGAGAAGGCATTCTGAGAAAACATGCACATGACAGGACAAACTAGCTAAGAAACATCAGAAATACCTAGGCAGTAACCATGTAAGCAGCTCTAGATGGGAAGCGAGGGTACTTCTCCTTGGTGTTTGAAATTATATTCTGCGTGTGAAGCAGTTGCAAACATTTTCTTCTTTATTTGAAGTATTTATGGTAAAAAACGAACTAACCAAACAAAAAAAAACAACCCCAAAACCCCACCCAAAAACCAAGCCACATTTTTTCCACTGTAGTAGGAACATAAATTATTTTTGAGCCTAATATTATTACATAATTCTACCAATGGTGGTAATGGAAATTAATTGGAGAAGGTAATATGCATGGAAGAGATCTATTAGTTTAAGAGATGCCATAGAACATGACAGTTATCTGGCACCCCCAAGTTAAACAGGCTTTTCAGAATGAAATGTGTATATATATAATCTCAGATAGTTATATGTAATAGGAAAGAGACATCTGACATTCATATGATGTGTGGTATGCTCATTAATGAGAAGTACAGACAGGGCTATTTTCAAATACTAAGAACAGTAGTTACTACACCTGTAGAACTTTGTATTGCAGAAATCAAGGTTCTTGCAAGTGTTATTGGCTGAAAATGGATTTGAGATCAATTCTGAACTTGAAAATTAAAGTAAGCTAGATATAGCTTTTTGAATAATAGATCCTTTGGCTACACTTACTGATTTACTTTTTTGCTGACCTAACTAAAGTAACTGTATTGAATTACAAGAACATATATTTAGCTTATTGGATTTTTAGGAAACATGTAATCAAAGCTGTAGAAAAAAAATAATCACTGTAAAATGCCATATTTGTCTTCTTCATCTCCTTCTTCCTCAATGTCAGTTATGCATCTGTCACCTGTGTTGTAGCACCTGGAAGGTTTCAATTAATTTTTCTACCTTTATGTTAAACTGTTGACATGCATCTGTTGAAATATTTATCAAGTTACTGGAACAAATGTGCCCACTAAAGTTTATATAAAAGATGAGTTCTGCACAACAAATACATATGTATGGATACATATGTGTGTGTGGAGACACACACAGAGTAACCTGTTGTGATATGGTTAAAATGAAGTATTTCTTTACATTTTTAATGAATTAAAACTTTGCTTAGTTTTCAAAGAACTATGGGGAAGAAATAGTTATCAAACTTCCCTTGATTATTTTTCGGTAAAAATTACAGAAGCTCTATGGGACTTTACAATAGAAGAAGCTTGTGAAGCTACAATAAAAAGAAATCTATGGTGCATCCAATATATCTAGACAGAGAAGATGACCTGATTTTCTCTACTAGATGACAGTGATTAATACATGAAGCTCCTCGGAAAGGAATCATGCTGTGCTGTAAAACTGAAATGATGTACAGAGTGAAAATCACATAGAATGCTGAGGTGCAAAGTGCTGAGAATGCTGAAGTCCTCTTTCTGCCCTAGGAGTCTGGGACCTCTAGCAGCAGCTTCAGCATTCAGTCAATAGTTTAATCCAGGTCACAAAAAGATAAGGAAGGGAGATGGAACATCAGATTTATGTGAACTTAATTTAAAACACTTTGGGACTCTGCCTACAGTACAGAGCAGTCAATTTTTAGCGTTGAACATTTTTAGACATGAAGCAAAAAAGGGCATTTTGCATTGTTTGTAAACTCAAATGCAGGAGTAACTTTTGGGGCATATGCTCCTTCTTGTTACGAAGTAGGGATGGAATTCAACCTATAGGCATCTGGCAATTTGAGCTAAAGTCCTACAAATTTCTTCTTGCAGATGTGTTCTGTGAAAACCACAGATAGGAGTCTGGAACCAATAAACATATAAAAAGTAGCCAAATACACTCTTACTTAATGAAATGAGGAATTATCATATAGTTAAGACTTTTTTTTAAAAAATAAACACACTTCTAGTTCTACCACAACTGTCCTTTATGCTGTCTTGTGTGCCTAAAGTAATTGCTTCATTACAGTTATTCGGAGCCTGGAGTGGCATTCAGTATCAACTGTAGAAATTTGTTCTCTTGTGATTTCTGCCCAGTGTCAGGTGTATAAGGGGAAGCTAACTTTTCTTGTTATTACTCTTGGTCTGCTTTTTTTTTGGTTTTGTTAGAGTTGTCCTCTATAATTTGGGGAAAACTTCTTTGACTTCCATATGGTATAGCAATCACTTGCAGGTATAGAAGCAAACTAGAAGAAACTAGTAAACTGAGCTCTGTATGCCATTTGAGAGAGTTCTAAGTGAGCAAGATGTAATCTAGTTGCAAGTTTGAGGTATTTTTATAGCCAAAGTTTAGCTTAACTCTCATTTGAACATGCGCATCTGGGGGCAGAGTACAGAAGCTCAAGGAAAGCAAGACTGTTCCTAAGGTTCTTACAGTAAGGAGCTTAGAATTTCAAAGAGAAAATTTTGAGGAGCTAGTTTTTGTTAATTCTCTCCCACTGTGCTACTTCAGACAAGCAAGCTGAGAAAAGGACTCAGGACTTACCCTTAACTCTTCAAAAGTAAGTGCTCGTTCTTCTATTCCGCAGTTCACTCAAGGCTCCTGCATTGAGGGCAGTTTTGCGATACTTGTGAGAACATGCTCCTACTCTTTGTAAGAAAGGACAATGTCACAATGGGTGTAAAATTTTTAGCTTAAACCCATAGAAAAATCATGAAGGAGCAGAGGGGCCTTTTGAAGGTTAGAAGCAGCTTGATTGTTAAGTGCTACCTCCAATTAGCCTAATCCTTTTCCATAAGCAGTGTTGCCTTCTGGGTAGTAAAGTTTAACACCTTGTTGTTTGTCAGCTGGCTTTCACAGAAACCTTTTCTTTACAGCTTTGCTAACAATGGGCAAACCGAGTATAATAGAACATGTTGGATGTTTATAAAACAATGCTGCCTAACAGCTACGTTTAAGAACTATTTGAAAAATGCGCTCCTGATAATCTCATTGAAATGAGAAGGGTTCTAGGATGGAGGACACACAATAGCAGTATCCCTGGAGTAGCAGAAGTATTGGAAGGAGCAAATATAATGATACAAGCTACATTATGTTGCTTGGTATGTAGGAAATACTATCCTGTCTGTGAATAGCTGAGCAGGTCTCCAGTATATATAAGACTTGAATTATCTAGATTTTCAAAACAGCACAAGTTCTTTTCTCTTACAGACTTTCATCCATCATTTAAATGAGCAGAACTGTGTGATTTATTATTTATTCAGAGCTAATTTATACATTTACGGTGTTCATAAGATTTTGTTTGGTTGACAGACCTGAAAAAAAGCCGGATGACCTAATGTTTTCCCATGAGTAAAATGAATCATTAAAATGAGTTTAATTAAAAAAAAAAAAAAAAAAAAAAAAGAACAAAACCAAAACAAAACAAAAACCCCAGCTAATGGACACGAATTAAAATTAAGCCATAGCATATCTGGTTCATCACTTACTTAATTAGATGATTAAAATAATAAAGTAATTTTCCCTTTCTCTTGGGAATAAAAATCCAATCTACTGGTATCTGTTATTCACAAAAGTGCTGGGGTTTTTTTGGTTGTTGTTTTTGTGTTTTGTTTTGTTTTTAAACAAAATAAAAACAAAACAAAACAAAACCCACTACCTACAAGCAAACTATCCAACTGTATAATTTTGTGCTAGTCTGTAAAATTTCAACACTGACTACCAGGCTGGATTTTAGAGACTCTAGAAGAAGCAAGCTTCAGCTGATGTGGTAGGTATAAGTTCTCAAGGCTCATTATTACATCTTTATTTTAACAGCCATTTGCTTATTTTGTACACTAGCATTATTTAATGCAAATAGTGATCTTGTATTGATCTAAAGAAAGAGAAAACAAAGTACCTTGATGGTTCAGGTTATTGTACTGTTACTACACAAAAAAAAAAAATAAAATTGAATTTTAAGGGCAAGGAATTTAAAGAAGAAAACATTAATCCAATTCTTTTTTTTTTTTCTTGAAATTTCAAATGCACAGGCATTTTATTTTATTTAAGAACATCTTTCAGTGCATTTTTTGTAGCATTGCATATCCACAGCAGTATGTTACTTAAGTTTTGGCTATGGGGAAATACGTGTGAATAGAATTTAATAAAAATAACACAGATTGGTTTTAACATACTTTCTTACATTATTTAATGTGTAGAATGAGATGCATTTGAACTACTCCCTAATATAAAGTTATATGAATAGTAAAAAGCTTTACAGACAGTATTTACAAAATATAGGTGTGAATAGTCAAAGAACACTTACTCTGAGTGGTTTGACGATAATCAGATGTTCAAAACATTAGTTTCTAATATGAAACAGCCCCTTAAAAAATCTAATGCAAACCTTAACAAGCAATATTAAGGAATGCTGAGTAAGAAAATTAAATTCTCTGTGTATCCTGCTTGTGGTGTTATGGAAATACTCTGAATTTTTGTGTCTGCTGAAATAACGGTGCTGAAAATTTAAAGGTTAGAGAGAAGATGTGTGAGTTAAAAAGGAAAATAGATACTAAGGTCTTAGTGAACTCAAACTGTATGTTTTTCTTCTGAGTGTGTGCTGCAGGGTGATCAGTCTACAGGCAGCTCAATGCAAACAGATGAAACATTATTTAGACAGCTGATAAAATATAGTAATATCTAATATTTTTAAATTAAAGTTAGACTAATACAGAGTAGAAGTAAAATATAAATATGAGGCAATCTGTTTTAACTATGAATCATTGATTAAGTATCTTTTTGGTGGATTCTTCTTCACTAGAATTCTTGAATTGAAGGTAGGATGTTCCTCTGCTATACAGTTTTTAGTCCAAAGAGGAATTACTTCTGGTTTATTTCCTTCAGAGAAACTCAACTGTTTATCAGTGTGCAAAACCATTATTAATAGTTTCTTACAACTAAAGTGAAAGACAGCTACTGAAACAGGACCAGGGATTACTGAATCCAGTTAAGCATTAATACATCCATATCAATGTCTACAATTAATCTTGCTGATTAACTTTGTATGTTTCTTGTACTATATTGACCTGGACAACTTTTGTATGTTATGCTGATGTTAAGAATGGAGAGAAAGACACACACACACACAAAAAAAAGTAAATAGTCAAGGTTTCTTGTGCCAACATTTCAAAACCTTACAAAAATTTTTAAGAACAAGATAGACTGGTGTTCATTACCTAGAAGGAAGCTTTTCATCTAGATAAGGGTCATGTGAATTTAGTCATTTACACCTGCTTTCATGCTTGGGTGTAAAAAAACTGTAAACACAGACACACAGAACAAAACTTTTAGGTGGACTTTTCTATGGTAAAAGCTTTGTTAGAGTGCTTCTCAAGTGCATTCTTAAGAAGAAAAATTAAATTACAAAAGAGCCTTCTGATTAAAAAAAATTATTGTCCTCAGACTTCTGAAGAAATTTGAGTGGATTATTTTGCAAAACTGGCCAATTTCCAAGAAGCAGTTATCACAGTGGGAAAGGCTGTAAGTTGTCACTATAATAATATCTCTACAGGCATGATAAATGTATCTGTGATTGGACCAATTGGGATTTCATGGTCCGAAGCATTATGAATTTGTCAGTTCTGTTCAATTGTTTCCAGCAAAGTGACTCCATCGTATTGTTCATGTTATTCGGGGGTCGGGGGGAGGGGGAAGGGGGGGGATTAGATTGTGTACTGACTCCAGGCAATCAGTCCTTGTCCAGAGTAATTTTCCTATCTATTGATAGATTTTTGCTGTAATATTCACAATCCATTTGTGGCTAGTCACAACCCATTAACCATCTGTTCCTTTATTAAGCGTCTTTCTTTTTATAATGTAAGTATTTAATTTCAATAAACTTTCTCTGCTAAGCATTTATCTTACACATAAGGAACTGTTTCAAACATGGTCACTGGGCCATATAGAAGTAAGAATTTTTTTCATGGACCTCCTTGGATACAAAAGAGAAAGACATTATTAGAATAGTTTGAAAACTGGAATTATTTTAAATAGGGATTATTGTGAATAAGGACTCTTTCTTTGAAGTGTTATATGAACAAAAAGTTTCACATGTTGAAATATTTGCCTAATTAACAGCACAGGAATAGAAAGTGAGCTGTGGAGTGTAGCTTTGGTTTTACAGATTACACTGTACAGCAATATTTATAAAACGCTTCAAACATGAGGTATAGATGTCTAGTGTGTTTTTACAAATCTATTTACCTGTATTGTTTGTTTAAGATGATTTGGCAACATAATGAAACATATAAACCAACAACTGTGAAATTATCTATAAAATTTAAAAGCATAGCATGCAAGAGGCAGAAAATAACAGAATTAAGATTGTTGGAGTGACCTTTAACTTCAAAAGGTACACATGGGCATTGTGACAATCTTTAATAATCTAATTATAGTTTATTATGAATTTCTGAATGAGATAGAACTCCCACAGAAACTCACGTATGTGCCGACCTGTAAGACTATGGAGAAACACTTGGGCCTGCAGTATTTGAATTTTCCAGTAGCAAATAAATTGGCAGTTTTCTTTTGTGACGTACTATGGTTTTGGTTTTGGTGTTGTTTCTTTTTTAATTTATTTATATAGAATAATATTAGAATTCTCTTGGGCTATGAAGACTGAAGATCCTACATGTAATGTGGAATTTCAGTTAACAGAAGCTTGCCAGCTCTAGTCAGTTTGTGACGAGCTGCGTCCTGTTTGCCTGTCACCTTAACCCAGTCTGGGATTTTTTTAATCAATACTGAATTATTCATGTACTTACCAGTCATCTTGGAAAAAACAAAGTTTAGCCTATTCTTTTATTCCTTTGTGGTTTGGTTTCCTTTTATCCTTCCCACTTACTTTATTTCTTGGATCTTAATTTCTTTCACTTAGTTTCTTGTTTAAAGAGGTTCTCCTGCAGCTTCCGCTGCAGTTGGTCTGGTTAGCATAAATATTAATATTATCTTCACTCCAGGAAAATGTTTGACTTCCTATTTTAAATCCTACATGAAATAGTAAGGTTACAGAGATAAATGTCTTGTTATTCTGTGTCCTGATTTTGACTGGGGTAGAGTTAATTTTCTTCTCAGTAGCTGGTACAGTGCTGTGTTTTGGATTTGGTCTGAGAACAACGCTGATAGCACACTGATGCTTTAGTTGCTGCTGGGTGATGTTTATACTAAGTCAAGGACTTTTTGGTTTCTGGGCCCCTGCCAGTGAGAGGGCTGGAAGAACACTGGAAATTGGGAGGGGACACAGCCAGGACAGGTGACCCCAACTAACCAAAAGGATATTCTACACAACAGAACATCATGCTGGGTATATAAAACTAGGGAAAGAAGAAGGAAGAGGGGGATTGTTTGGAGTGATGTTGTTTGTTTTACCAAGTAATCATTATGTGAGATGGAGCCCTGCTTTCCTGGGGATGGCTGAACACCTCCCTGCCCATGGGAAGTGGTAAATGAATTCGTCATTTTGCTCTTCTTGTGTGCGTTGCTTTCACTTTATGTATTAAACTGTCTGTCTCAACCCAAGAGTTTTCTCACTTTACTGATTCTCTTCCCCATCCCACTGTGGAGGCAGTTAGCAAGTGACTGTGTGGTGCTTAGTTGCTGGCCAGATTAAAACCATGACATTGTGTTATGTATAAAATAATAACATTTAGACTAATGAGATCTACTTTAAAGATAAACAATTTGGTTTAATAAAATAATTTCTCAAAGGATTGATGTAACAATATAGAATTGAGCCTTGTAGAAAGGACTGTAGAAACTGAATTTCATATTCCCTAGTAAGTTCTGAACATATATATATGTATTTATTTTTTAAAAAAGTTATCTCTTGAAACTGAAGACTAAACTTCCACAGGATTAAATTTCAGAAGCTTCCATGTTTAAAAGCGGAAACACAGTGAGCTTGTGGTTTTAAGTATTTGGACACATCCAGAAAAAGAAGTTCCTATAGCAAAATTTTCTGAACAAATGAAACTTCCACTTCCTTTCTGGCATGGACCTTATCCTTCTGTAACATCTGAGTCCATGTATCCAGTTTGGCTGAAACTGAACAAGGGATAAAAGTCTCAAAGACTAAGTTTCACCACCTTCTATTGAAATAAAGTGCTGGCAAAAAAAGAAGCTTCCACAAAGATGTTGCCAAAGGAGCTTAGTGCTTATTAAAACTAAGTGATATGGAAGTTTAGCCTTATGCCACAGAGGAAGCAAATCTTAATTTTTTTGTGGCTCATGGAATTATTAAATTGATTCAGCTCAATTTTTTTATTGTTGGCAATTGCAGAGCCTTTAGAAAGTCATAGCAGAAGGAATTTGAAGGAACTACGCTCTCAGCTCTGAGACTGTTTAATGGTTTAGTCTTTAGCTTCTTAAATTGCATCTTGTGTATAACAGCTTTCAGAAGAAAATCCCAGTAGTTTAATGCTGAATTATATATTTATTTAAGCTCTTACAGGGTTCCAGCAGTGAGACATTGGTGTAGTTTGATATAAAGGTTTAATGGCAGCCATAAAATTCTGGGTTAATGACAATACCAGAAGAAATCAATAATACAATGGAAAAAACACTGTATGTGTCCAGATTTCAGAAACCGTTCTCTCCTTCCATTGTTCCTGACCCCATTGTATTGTACTTCTTGGTTTATTAGCATCTCATGTCACCTCCTTTGTCTTTCTTCACATATATATAAATTTCTGAATGTAAAACAATCTTCTTCCCAACTGGCTGCTTAGGTAACAGCTCTCTATTTTGGTGACCTGTAATTTGGCACCAATTTTTCACTGAAGGAGAAAATATATTGCTAATGAAGTTTTAAAGCTGTAGTACTAATTTCAGCTCTTTATCTTCAACACTACATTTAAAAGAAAAAGTCAGTACCTCTCAGCTATGTTTAGGTCAAGTCAATATACTCAGAACGAACATGATAAAAATTGAGATAAATATTGTGATTTCAGGCAGAAGAATGAAATTGGATGAGCTCCTAAAGTACCCTCCCAGCTCTCCTTTTCTGTTACTTCAGGTCTCATTCCACCAGTTCAAAGAGGCAAAAAAGCTGCAAATTGAAAGAACACAGCACACAGAAGCTGGCCTAACTGTTTTTGACCTCTGTGGGCATATATGTACTTCTGTTTTCCTAGGCCAGTGAAGGTGGTCTTGGAAAGCTCTCAATTGGAGTTGGGCTACACAAGCAGTTTAGAAACATAACCCAAATCTGTAAGTGAAGTACTGTGCATTTGGAATTAAAATCCAGCTGACACTGAAGCCCACTTCCTATACAGATTTTGATTCAAGTTCTTTTATCAGCAAGATATAAAAATGTATCCTAGTACCACTTAGAAAGAATGTTGGTTGTAGACTAAATATAGTCCAGTCAAAATAAAATGTCAAATATGTAGGTTAGTTCCTTTTTTTTTTTTTTTTTTTTCTTTAATGTATTCAACAGTAGGCCTTGGCATAACATATTTCAGACCACACACTGAAAACTGAGTATGTAGACATGCACTTATCCAAGTTAGGACAGGGACTTCATCTTAAACATTAAAAAAAAAAAAAAAAAGAAAGAAAGATATCAACCAAATTCAATTTTACTTGGGTTAATACTGATTTAAATATGTGGCATCTTCTGCTTTCAGAGTCAGCCATTCACTTCAGAGAGTATGATCAAAAAGTTCTCTCATCTTGAACGAAATACTATTCATCTCATACAATACTTAGGGCCTTAGTAGGTGTAAATTGGCTTTGCTCCATTGAATTCAGTGAAATTGTGTCAGTTTTCCATGGCTGGCAATGTGGCCATTTTAACTTACTGAATAGGTTAAGTTCAAAGAGGTCTTCAATCACAAGGTTTAATGAAGAATTAATCTTCTGAGTGTGCCCTAACTCCAACCTTGGCTGTCCTTCCCCTGAGCTCTATATGCAACATCAATCCAGTGATGTGAGCAACCATCTTTTATTGCCTTATATAGCTGTTAAAATCAGGTACTTAACAACTAAAGAGAGAAGTTTATTTTCTTCATTTATAGAGTGTTTATAAATAAAGTAGAGTTGGGGTTTTGTTGAAGGTTGGTTAATAGACTTTCCCTGGAAGTTGCTATAGTAACAGTGCAATAATTGAACCTTAAGGGTGATGTCTCATTTATGTTGAAAGATAATGTATGCAAAGTGACAGAGTATAGAAGTCCTTTTACTAAATCAGTTAAGGTATGTTTAAGAAGGGGGTATTAAAAGTGGCAAAATTCCTGGGTTTTATTTAGGTAAAATGTGCAAGATAAAGGCCTGTTCAATCTTTTTTTCTCTCAGCTGTTCAAGTAAAAAGGAACACAAATATTCCTTGACTCCAATACAGAATTATTAACTTATATTTGAGCTGTAAATGCAATCAAAATTTGACTCCCCAAGAATGAAGTCTGTTTTCTTAGAAAGTTCTGCCTCTCCAAAGGGCTGTATTTCAATGAAAAATTTGCAGTCATTGACTTGGGCACAAGATCATGAAAGAGCGAGCTTTGTTGCACACAGTGATGTTCAGAAATAGTTTTACTTTAGCATAGCTGGGATCAATTATGAGGCTTGAGTTTCAGCTGTGATAAAGCTGAACTTCTAAGGATTGCTCTATTATCATCAATATCTGAATTTGGCAGTGGGATGACAAATTGCTGTTTTTTGTCATCTGAATTATTGTCATTTATACAACTAGGCAAGTTTCTTTTATATTAAGAAATTCCTGTGCAAACCATTAATCAATCTATTTCCATATTCTCCAGTATACAGTAGTACCCAACTATATTAAACCATATTAAAGGAACTATGTCTTTTCATTTTATACTCTTTGCCAGGGACTGTGTTACTCTTCTTGTGCTGCACTATGTCTGCTTGTATAGCATTGTCCCTGTAGCAGTAGGCTTAACACTTACTAGTGACAGTGAAACTGTGATAGTCTTTGTGTTGAATGTTCAGTTTTGCATGTGATGTCTTCAGATTTGCATGGTAAACTGAATTAGTTATGTCCAAAAATTTGTTCATTAAATCTATCTGGCTTTAGTTCAGATTCTGGTTAAAAACATTCCTGTAATTGTAAAAGAAATGGGGGGGGGGGGGGGGGGGGGGGGGAGGGAATAATCTTATGGTACAAGGAAGTCTGACTTTGTAGACAATACAAACCACTGAAAATTTGACTGAAAAATTTTTTGCAGAATGAAGCATTAGGATTGTAAGAATTTCAATGTATAATCCAGGTCTCGGGGATAATACAATAAACAGAATATTAAATGGGGCTTGTTTACCAACATTTCACCTGCTCGAGCAATTGCTGAGATAGAAATTGCATTTGGTTTCATTTAGCTGTAGTTCAGACATGACGTTATGGATCTGGTGGTGTGTTAAAGGTCATGACTGTGTGGTACACATCATTTAGGAGCACAGTCAGAGCAGTGGTCTTTTCTATTCTTGCAAGTTATGTAATGAAAGATAGGAATTCAGAGGTATGCCAGGTCACAACTGGAAGGAAGGACATAACTGAGATACATTAGACATTGTTAAAAGTTATGAAAAACATGAAGTATGAGACACCAATTTATGTCATTCTGAGCCTCTTTTTGCATTCAGAATTCAGTCACCCACATTCAGAAAAGAATCATGATGCTACAGCTTGTAAAATAGGAAATATACAGGTCTTCTTAGAGGAAAATCACACAGTGTTTCAATGTACTGTTTCATAGATTAAGTGCATGGGTAGATTCTGCAAAGAATGTACAAAAAATGGAAGGTATAAAAGTACATCTTCTGACAGAAGAATAATGGAAAAATAATATTCTTAGGTTAAATCTTTATCATCCTGTAATGTTATTTCATAGTCTAAGTCCTATACTTGAAAGGATTTTTAAATGAATACAGGAAGATATGAGACTTTTAATAGGGGTAGTGCTAAGGTGAAATGATGCACGCTGGTTTTCAGCTTCATTGAAGACTCTTAGAAGTCATCCTTAATAATGTGACAAAATCCTCAGTTCTTGTACAGAATGACAGAAGATGATAATGTGTTTTGCTTTGGAATTGGCTTTGATAGATGCTGCCAGAATACAAAGAATACTTTCCTCTTCAGGAGAAGTCAGGGTTATATTTGTTTGCCACAACTCAAAACCAAATCTAATCGTACATTAGAGTTCTAGCATTTAAAATTTGTCCAGTTCAATTAATGGTTTATGTGGAATTGTCTGATTTTATAGAAATCAGGTTCTTCAAATTTTCTTTTCAAAAGATCAGCTTTAGAAATGTTTACTATTGCAAGAAGGTGTAGTCATATACAGTAAAGGAAAAGAAATGTGCCCTTCACATTTAAGTCTACCACTGATTCTGTTCAGTGGTCAGTGGAAATTACTTGGGTTTGCTTATTCTTAATCCTTGAAAATTCAAATTAGTTTCTGTTGTTCAGGGTATTTTAATGAGTATCAGAATACTATGGCAAATAAGACACCAGATCTCTCAGGGTCCATAATCAGAGATGCAGCTGTGTGCTTTGACTGAAACAGAACCCAAACCATCCTTGGCACAGGCAGAAAGAGAAGCATAAAACCAGCACTAACTTAATCTGTGGTAGTGGAATACTGTTTCTGATAGGGACTATGTGGTACCCTGGATGCAAAAGGGCAGTGATCTTTCTCCCTAACACAAGTAATGGTTCCCATGGTGTTTTTAGCATGGCTTGTAATAGTCCAGATGTCATTGTAACTTGGATCCCTGGCAAACACCCCAAAATTGTCATGTCTGGCAAATCCTTTAATTGGAAAAGATCTATCAATATGCCTTAATTTTTGAAATATAAGGCAGACTAAGTTTCAGTGTGAGTCAGTATTTTTATTTCTCTTGTTCATTTCTAATCAGTTTGGCTTTTGTTAAGCAAGATAAATTTGGCAATCAAAGCTGCTTAGTAAGAACTAAATTGCCAGAGGTATTTAGGTGCCTGTCTTCTATTTAGAGTCTGGTTACCATTGATTTTCAATGAAATTTGGGCACCAAAATTGGAGTTAATTTTCCCCGAGAATCTGGTATAGTGTATAGCAGAGTGTTTCAGCACTAGCAAGATGCTGCAGGCATCAGGGCTGTGTCAGTGAAGTCAGTGAGATATATAATTGAAATGCAATGATAGATCAATTCAGAATGCTCATTATGTTGACAACCCAGATATGGGACTGCAAGCCAATTACACAGCAACACTTGCTGGTTTTCTACTCTGACTACGCTACAGGTCTTCTATATAGATACCAAGAGAAATTTAGCTTGATATTTTGAAATATTCATGCGGAGGAAAAAAAGTGGTTTGTGTGTGTATGTGTGTGTGTATGTGCCTTGGTTTGTTTTTTCTTTTTTTTTTTTTTTTTAATGTACCTTTGTCTTGACATATGCACAACAACAGGCTGATTAGGGGACTGGAAACTTCATGTAGCAGAAGAAGGAGAAATGCAAAGTTCTACACCTTGGGCAGAATAACCCATACTTTCTCAAGTTTGAAAGAACTTGAAGTGGGAAAAAAACCCAAAACACCAAACCAAACAATATTAGCTTGTCAATATTAGCTTGTCAATGTTCAAAAATTAAATACTAGCCAAAGATGACTGGCAAAGTTTGAGACTCCTGAAATTTTTAAGAAAAAAAAAAAAATCCCAGCAGAACGAGAGGAAAAAGAGAGGCAAAAATGAAAAATGTATTTTCCCCAGACACAAAGACTATTTGTGAACATTGGAAGAAGGGAGGTGGGGTGTGGGTACTCTTAAATATTGTTGCATACTACATCAAAAGGAAATCTTAGACATTCCAGAAAATTTTTGTACAATTTTTTTTTTACCACCTTTTAATCAGCTGTACTAGCAATAAACAGTGGACCACATTACATCTTCCAGAGCCCCTTGAGAGATGAAAGTTCACCATCAGAGATGTGATTGGAGATTATAGCTTATGTTCTCAAAATATATGGGTAGTGCTTGATACCTTGTGAACAGTTTAATGTGTAGTTTCAGCTGGCTGGCTACACCTGTAAGGAGCCAGCAAGGAGTCAGTGAAATTGCCTGTCAGACACCACTGGGCAGTTAGGACCACAGATGGAGAATGATTCAAAACATATTAGACTTCCCTAAATGTGTGTTTAATGGACACACATATTTATATAGAAGACATCAAAAGCTCACATTACAGTTCTTCCTATGTTTCTTCCATTTCAGATTTAATGACATGCTTTTTATTATCTGATGGTGATACTAGGAAGTGATTCTATTTGCTGGTGCAGACTTTAGCAAATTCATCTTTCCTATGTGAATCAATTTCAGAATGACACACTTGCTTGGGAGTAGTTTACTTGGAGTGTTTGCTGTTGGAAGTTTATTGTTTGCTCCTCCTCCATCAGCAGCTGTGCTAACCAAGCATTTTTGTTCCTATCTGTTAATAAAAAGCTAAGAAAAGGGGAAAACATTTCTTGGCTTTGACTTCCATGATTCCTGAAGACCTTTCCTTTCTCCATCCAGCTCACTTCACTGACTTGGTCTCCTAGTTTTTCACCTTGTGATATGTAATTGAGAAGCTGGACTACAAAGCATATTCTATTTGTTGGAGGTTTTTTTTCATGGACTCAAGTCAAAACTACAGGTCAACTCTTTGACCTGTCCTTCTAAAATATATTAATTATTTGTCACAGTTGTGAGAAAATTACTTGGGGGGTGGGGGGTGGGGGAATGGAATTAGAAAAACTGAGGCCTAATAGAAGCGTAGTATTACAGAAAGCTTTTTAGGGTAAAATACAGCTATCGCTTTCAGGATGGTTGGCATGCATGGGATCTGTTTTCTACTTTACCACAGCTCCCTAAGCAACACATCCTGCCAGCTCAGCACCTGCTGATAGGAGTAACAGAGGGTGGAGGGAGTGGAGGCACCATGGCCAGGCTCTGTTGTGGTCCCTGCAGGAAACGGAACCTATACAGTCTGATAAGCTGCATAGCAGTTGTCACATGAAGAATATATAAGATGATGATGATGTCCACTGCTGAGCTAACCATTATGGTGAAATGACTTTCCTCAGATGAAATAATCTCATTGTAATGCTAAAGCACACCTCCATCTCAAAATTACCTGTCTCCAAGGTACTACTACACCTCACTGGGCACATGATGCCAATCAGTCACAAAAAAATGTATGACTGGAGTCACTCAAGCTCCACCTAAATGTGAAAAAATGGACTGGTCCATAAGTCTAAAGGAGGGTGGGGTGGGGTGGGGGGTGGGGCGGGAATTGTTGACTAAACTCCTGAAATACCACACTTTGATTTAGTGTCACAAGGCTAGGTGAAGCTGACCCACCTGCTAAAGTTGGAAGTTTGGGCTGACAAGCTGATAAGGTGTCACGACCCCGTACATCAACAGAAACTTAGCTGAAAGTAGGACAAAGGTAATTGTGGTAGTGGGAGACTGCAACTTCCAACTCAAATAGCCACCCCCCCACACACACACACCCCACCACCCCACACCCCCAAAAGAGGGCAAAGCCTGTCTTGGAGAGTGTGCGTAGTTAGGGGAGAACTTCAACAGTGCTATCTGAGGATGTGTACTAGCTTACAATAGAAGTGAGAAACTTGTAACCAACCCTGTGTATGATAAATGAATATCCACTATATAGTATAATGTACTATGAAGTATAAAAAGTGAACAAATGAGGGGAGAAGGTAGGGAATGTTTCATTGTAACTTCAGGGATCAATCAATAGGCTGAACCTGTCTTCTCCCCTATAAGGATGCCTATTGGCTAAGAACTTTATTCTGTGACTAGCTCATTGTTAAGTGTATTATTTTAAGCTTGCTTTGCAGTCAGTGTACTATCACCGGCAATCTTCGGACCTTCTCTGTCACAAACTTGTGTTTTGTATGATAAAAAACTTCAGCTGAAGTTCATTTTATATGTCTCTGGAGATGTGAGTAGTTGTTATAAGGGATTTGACTCAGTGATGCTGTCAGGGGAGGTCCCTGAATATGTTAGTCAAATCACCCCCTGATACAGTGGGCTGTCAAAACGCACGTATCTGACAGGCTGGTTGGACACAAGGGTCACGTCTTTCTTGGGAAACTGACAGACTGATCAAATATAAGGGGTTCGAGGAAACCCCTCTTCTTAATGTGACAAAAGTCACACTAAAAATATTATAAAGCTCAATTTCAGAACAATCAGTTATTGCATCCTTCCAGGAATTTGGCACTGTGATAAGCTGGTGACCAAATTCCATTAGTAATTTGGGAATTTAATCTCTCATAATGAGGTGATTCCATTAGACTCTTTGGTAACAGAAGTGCTCTCAGATCATATTTCAGTCTGATCCTAAGATTCTGTAGCAAATTTCCAACATTGCATTAGCACGTTATTCTTGATTATCCTTTTCCAAAATTATATAGTCATATCTGTTATATCTCTTATGCTTACTTTCTTTGTAGTCTTATACATCATTAACACAATGTTAACTCACTCGCTCTACCTTTTTACTGACTTCCCAGGGTGGAACAGTATTTTTCAGAGCCTCCGTTCTGTCACAATTATTTCTCAGCATGATTTGTCATGAAAAGTTACCATGAAATTCAGAAAGAAAATTTTGCCCTGTACTCTTGACTCACAAGACCCCAACATAATACTTCCAGTTACATTACTTACATTTTTAAAATGTCTGTTATTGTTCTGTTAACTAGTGCCATAATAAAAAGAGCAAGTGTTTGAAAACAGAACATTTTGCATAGATGACTTTAAAATTGATATTATTTACTGAAAGTATTTTTTAAAAATATTACCTAATTTTCAAGTTTAATACACATTTTGTTTTTCCAATTATGCAGTTCATGAGGAATATTAACAGTATTGTACAGGTAGCTAATTTAGCTGAAGACAACTGCATAAGTGTTTAGCTAAAGTATTAGACATTAATATGATTTTGCTAATTAAGTAATTGTTTCTTATCCTGTTTAAGTTAACAGAAGGCTTATATTGAATTTCCTTGGATCATAAGCAGACCTCAAATGTTGTTAAATTTCTTAGAAAAATCCTGGTTCATGTTTTGGCACCATGTAATGCTTTTTCTTGCTTGTGCTGTTTTGTTTGCCAGAGGCAACAGCTGTACACATACAATATTATTTCAATCAAAGCAGCAAAGTAACTTTTGCTGGTTATGTACACATCCAGAAGGAATTGCCCTGCATCTCTCGGTAACATCTGAGTGCCTACACAATCAGTTAAACAGAGCTTATAAGACAGCCTGGAAGAATTAGAGGATTTCAAGAATTATAAGGGGAAAATGGAGGAAAATTTATGAAGTAGTCTGCTACAGATTTGGAATTTCCTCTAAGTGTTTCATTATACTGTTAGTTTTGTGCATTGTTCTTCCAACAGAAATTTCTTAAATGGCTAGGTCACTCTTTCATAATGCAGCCATATAACATGTATGACATGTATTTCACTTTATTCTTCTCATGGAGAAACTGAAAATTCAAATAAATTTTCATATAGTCTAAGAGTTATATAATTCTCATTCTAATTCCTTAGTAGGACTTTCTAGAAATAGGTGTTTTCAAAAGATTTTGTCATTAAAATAAAAAATAAATGCTGGAGGGAAATAAGAGTGAGGTATTCTCAAATCTCTGAAAGAAAAATGAATTATTCTACGGATTCAGGCCAATGATGTAAACTTAGACTTTATTAATCTTTCAGAGCTAGTAGGCAGTGGTGTGGAATGCAGTTTCCTTTTACCTCTGGAGCATAATGTCACAGACGAATCAAGAAACCTTTCTACCAGTTTGGTTATTGAATTTGATGTTTCTGCAGCGTGCAAGTTTTTCATCACAATGGCATTTGTAGCAATAAACAAATTTAATATTTTTTGGCCAGCTCTTCTAGTTAGTAAAAATAGTCATGCAGTTTGAAAAGTAAGCTCCTCCATCAATCTCAAACCCAGTGTTTTTAAATGAATTGCTGTGATTTAAGCTTGTATTCTGGGTTACATTTCAAAAAGTATAGAACTGTGTGCTTTCAAAAGCGACTGTGGGCGCACAGATGTTTATCTCTCACTGAAGGATAATAGGATTTATAACTGTGAGTCATACTGGAGCCTTATAAGACACTTTAATCACTATTAGAAATACCTGTGTTATCTGACTATGCCTTGTGGATACAGGGACATAGAAACAACAGTTTCAGGGCAAAAAACAGAAACAGTGTTAGATCTGTTATGATGCCTGGTGACTGGCTTATTCCTTTACCCAGAAACACAGAGGTAGACCCCTCTGGAATCAGGGGGCACTGGGTCTTTGTGCAGCCACTTGCCTCAGTCTGAGCTTGCCTACACCAAGAAGGATACGGTCAGAGGTGTGCCTGCTTGTTCTGATTTGCAGAGTGGACAAAATGGTGTTGGAGACAGAGTAGAAGGTATTGCCAGCATCCTCTCAGCTGGTAGGCAAGCTCTAGTTCAGGTAGATTAGTACTATGCTGCTGTTCTAGTCCTGGGAGAGGATTGCTAGTAGCAAGGCTCTAGCTGAGACTGCAACTCGTTTTGTGACTTTCCCAAGGAACAAAGGAGAAAACCAGTGCTGGACCAATTGGGTGTCAACCCATGTATGCTGGCAGCACTGCCAGCTGAAGCCAGGGCCTGACTGGCAATGCTCCTCTTCTGTTTCACTGCTAGGAGACACCAGCCTCTCTGTGTTCTTCTCCACTACTGAGACTGTCTCCCTGTGACAACCATGGAAAGAAGGAACAGTCCTCCTATTTGGAACCACTGCCAGCAGCGTCACGTTGCTCTGTTCCAACAGAGCTGAGCAGCTGAGGTGCTTTGTGGGAGCTATAGGCACAGTAGTGTGCTCTGGCTCTCTCACCTTGCACATACCTGTACTCACCATCTTTGCCTTACAGCTGAGACCTGTGCCTGCTTCAGAAAGTGCTCTGTCACTGAGCTAAAGCAAAGCTGTCTGCAAGGCAGTGTTTGCTACTTGGTACTTCTACACGTAGTCTGAGCAGGATGGGGCCGCTTATGCAGGCTCTGATATGCAGGCTCAGTCTGTTGTCTGGGCAAGATATCGGTGAAAGTATCTTTCGCCAGCCACTTGGGAACCTGTGGACAAGAAGGTATTCTGGTTGGGATAAAAGACTGGAGAATTTATCCTAAGGGGTAGAAAGCTATTTCAGTGTCTCAGAACAGGCTTTTCAGTCTGTGAAATGGAATTGTAGCAATTGTGAATACTAATATGTTTGGCAATGTTGTAGTGCAGGAAAAGAATGCCACTTGGTATGATGCACTCAACACTGGAAGTAGAAGGAGTAATGGGAAAAGGAGTTGAATTTACATGACATCATAGTTCATCCCATTTTGGCACATGGTAAGAAGGAAATGCGGTACTGAAGAACTGTGCAGATCTACCAAGAATAGGTACTGCTCCAACTGAGCAGTTTAATTGCAAACAGATGCTGTTCAGGGGTATATAATGCATGGACTCATGCTAAGAGTGGCTTACTGTCCCATTATCCCTTTGATTTTGCTTGCTCCTGTTCCTTTAAGAGAGTCTGGTGAAACCCTCTGGAAGGAGGTGGGAAGCTGCACTTTCTTTCTGGGAACTACTGAGCTTGCTCAAGGTAGAAAAGAATTAGGAGATTAGAGAGTTAGGGTAGAGGAGAATTTCAGTCTGCAGTTGGAAGCTTGCACTTCATGCATATTGAGAAACTGCTGCATGGTGGGAATTGAAAGCCAGCAACGCTGGAGATGGTAGGAGCTATCCCAAGTGTCTACAAGTCAGAAAAACATCCCTGGGTTAGCTGGAAGGAAGGCCAACCCTCCAAGGCTCCAGTGTAGAGTGCTTGTCAACCCTCCTCTGTTTCCCCACACTGCTTAGAGTTTTCTCTATTTTAAAAGTTTAGAATTTTTTATTCAAATGAACTTCGAGGCTCCTGTGTTTTAGAAACCTTCCAGCCTTTTGGAGGAGGTCCAGTCACACTCATCAGTAAGCATGCCACAGCCTGGGAGCCAAGGTGTCAGTAAAGTTCCTCAAGACGCTAACTGCGCACATGGGTGTGGGCAGGCTTCATATTTTATAAAGCTTTGTCATGAAGCACAAGCCTGTTGGAGGCGATGGAGCTGGAACTCAGGCTCTTTGTCTCAGTCATAGACCAGCACACAATGCCTGGAGCTAGCATTTAAGTGAAGGAAGTGATGAGGAAAGAGAGTTGCAGGCTAAGGAAGAGGTTTCATCTGCCCTGATAACAAAAAATTGCTTGCTGCTCTGTTACAGCTTTGCTGCTCTACGTGATCCCAGTGCAACTGAAACATGAAAGCCATTGAGATGGTGAATATGAAGGGTTAAAACAATCCTACATATCTCAAGAAACTGGCATCTTAAACAGATACATAGAGAGGAATATTGTGGAGGGATGGTCATCTCCATCAGTGACGGAAAGAGGACACAGCAGGAAAGCTTTCTGAACTAAACTGTTGCATTTTGAGCTTTGATTTTTATTTTTTTTTCTCATACTGACATCACGCTTGCTTTCTTTGACAGACAAGTTATCATTTCTAGAAGCACTTTGTAGTGCAGATTCAATTACTTAAGGTTCAGATTTCAGGATTAATTAATTGTTGGTTAGTTCTATGTACTTTACATATGAGGTTTCTCAAGGAAATTTCCCTAGGTTGTTCTATTCAATCATCTAGTTTACAGTAAACAAATTAGTTTCCATCAAAAGCATAGATAAGTCATACAAATATGTGTTCCAGCTCTTCTGTTTTGTTTAGTACATGGTGGGATTACACGTGTTTTCATTTATTCAGAATTTACCCATTTGCCTGTGGCCTTCCTGCATATTTGTCAGGCATTTTAAATTCTGGTTGTTGTCACCAATGGTGAAGTCCTGCACCTTCATATCTTTTTTAAGTGAGCCTTATTTTCAAATTCTCTTCCAAGTGTTGTCAAAAATCCTGCATTCTCTTAAGCCTTGTACATAATATGCTGGCAAAGACAGTTCAACTTGATGTTTATTTTAAAACAGGGTGTTTAGATGGTAGCTGCACTTATGGTGGGGAGCTGTTCAGCAAACACGTCCAGCATGTAAATTCAGTTCTTTTCCCTTCCAGCTCATGTAAATCCATGTTTTATAAATGTATACTGTGTTTTTTGTCTCCTTAATTTGACATATAGCAGTGGTTTTCTTCTTACTTACCTTTACGTGTAAAGTTTCACTAAGAAAATATTACCTGGGAGTTGGATATTTGTGGTTGCTCAAAAAAGTTCATTCTGTACATCTAGAACATTACAGGCTTCAGTAAAAAACTTTCAGATCCTATGCTTGCCCTTTAGAAAGAGTTGCATCCGTAACATCTAAGGCACAAATCACTGAAGTTAATTAGGCCTCCACCTACTCTGGCTATCTAATAGTTAAGGGATTAAATTACTTTCAGATCTGCTCCTATCTATAAGAAATTTCACTCCAAAATCTATAAGGTGTTCAATAGAAAAGAAATTTGGTTACAGACAGTATTATCAACATTTGGCTGAGAATAGCCATGTTATGCTAAGTAGCTTTCAAACCCTGAAGCAAAGAAAATTAAGTTAGGTACAGAGTTTGTTACAAAATTGAGAGAGATGAAAATAAAGAGAGGATGAGATCGGGGAAAATTTGTAACGCGAAAAGATAATATATGTTGTGAATATAATGAAAGTCCTTTGATTTGGATCTTAAGTACTGCATAATATTTAGAAAAGCTATGGGGAACTGTCCTGTGTCTACAAGCAAATTGACCAGACAGGTTAATAAGCTTGTTTCATATCCAGTTTCTGTGATTAGATAATAGTCCTGTAGATCAAAGAAATAAATCTGAACTTCATATTATGGCAAACTAGAATAGTCACTAAACCAAATTTTTAAAATAGTTCGGTTTTGGGGTGATCATTAGTCTAACGTACTTACTTCTATTGTGGAGTACAGACCTTAATTTTCCATGCAATAATCTGGGATGCCCTCTAGCTGATTTGTAAGCCTGAGAGTAATTGTATTTTAAGTAAGACATCAGAATGGAAAGAAAGATCTCTCTTCTCTGGCAGGTTTACATTTTTGCAGTTTAGAAGATAGTTTTTATCCTTTACCTAAGCAGACTGTGCTCCCAATAGCACAATACCAAGATAAACTGCTACACTATTGCCAGTTTACAGCCACAAGACAATTGCTGGTGATAGGTTAATTTCTAGTGTTGCTACCCTGAGATGCTAAGGGGCATTCAAGCATTGTACATCTTGTTACTACATCGTGACCTGCAGTTTCCATGCATCTGGCATTGTATGGTTTAGTTTTTTATTCTAAACAGGTACCAGTTTCTGTCACCTTGTAGAAATCCCAGATACTGCGATTTTGATTTCAGCATAGCCTAACAATGTTGTGAGCACAGCTTGGTGTAATGTAACTGTTGCTTGTTTTGAGTCCTGTATTGACCCTTTTCCAGCTACATCTCAAGTGTGCATGCATCAGAGTGAAATATATTCTTCTCACAAGTTACTGTCTTTTGTGGACTTTTTAAGTGTACAAGTAAATCATCAGCCACCTTTAGCTTATTGAAGATAAAATTTAGAATCTGTGTTATCAGTCTTAAGGTAGTGGAAATTACTTGCGGTGGTGATTTCTTGTAACTTCAACAGGAAGCACAATTTTTTTGCTGAGTGTATTGACAATAAGAATCAGGAGAGATTTGGGATGATTATAGTCGTGAAAGTAGTCAGAAGCTCTTTTTTAAATATATGCCTGGTGCTAGATACCCATTTGTTTTATGCAGCTACATGAGGATTTTATATGTAAGATACTGGGGTTTTTTAAGTAATATTGAATTTTGCAGTCATTTTTTTATGGGTAACACCATTATTTCTTTTATTCACGTCTGAAACTCCCAAGGAATTATTTATGCAGTGGTGATCCACAGAAATCTGGTATCTCCAGAAATGCTTCAGTCCAAGTGGAGATAGCAATGTGTAGGTTAGGGAAGACCAAGGAAGTGCCAGGAGTAGCCCGCATCATTGTTGCCCTCATCAAGATGCCTGACCATCAAGAGACTTTATTAGCTAAGGCAGTGTTGCCCCTGGCGTGCCTGTGAGGGCTTCTCATTTGATTTTACCTTTTCGTGTTCACAGAAACTTTGCTTCTTCAGTCAGAAACTTTGAAAGAAAAGTGGGAAATGCAGTTTTCAAATTAAAATATTTGCAATGCTACACATATTTTGAGAGAACTGAGAAGGTTAAACTTTCATAAAAATAATTCTCCGTGCTTTCTCTTTCTTGTATGTATTACACTTACTGTGGCACTTTCCCTTAATATTCTGTTTAGTTCTTCCCGAACTTGAAACATTTTGTCTAGCTTAAATACTCCTTAAAGTAAGCATTGAGCATGCCTGTTTTTAAAGTGCATATCTTCATGTTCCAGTTTCTTCCCAACCTTTAAAGAAATACATTTTTATGCAAATTGAAGGAAACTGTTCAAGGTAGTAGTTCAAGAGTATCTAATGTGTTTAAATATTGATGCACTTTCTATTGAAATTTTTAAAATGTGCCTTTCCAGAGGTTTGAGGTGCATGCACAAATCAATTTAAAAGCATACATAGGAACTTAGTGAAGGTATGGAAAGGGAATCTTCAGAACTATCAGTCTGAGGAAGACTTATTCTCACTAGCTAATTGAGAAAGGTAGGGTACAATATAAAATAATACCTCCATGTGTGTTTTCCCTTTGTACATTTAAAACAGAAAATGGAAGGTCTTAATTATGTTTGGCACAAGTAGCAGAACTGTATAGAAATCACTGCTAATGCTTGGTAGCCTATTTGATAATGCATTTTCATTCATACCCTATAATGCAGTATAATTAAATGGCTTTTTAGACCAACAAAATATTTTGCTTAAAGGAATATTTTATGTTGAGGAGAATTCAGTGAGGATAATATGCCAGGAGAGCGTGTAAGCTTAACTCGTTATCTCAATTCAGAGAAGAACAGCTGTAAGACTGCTGCTGTAAGGGTAACATGGGGCCAGTCCAAATGTCCTTATGCATGCTGTCTCACAGAAACCTGTGAGGGTTCAGAACATAACTGACATTTAGGGTGGACACTTAATCTTTGCTCTGAAAATACTGTCTTCATCCAGAAGCAAATGCTGAGAAAGCTAGATAACCATTACGGTGCCACTGTCCTTCACGGATTTTACTTTCAAACTGTGGCCTTTATTCTGGATCAGATTTTTTGTTAAAATATGTAGGATCCTTTTGTCAAGGTTATGGATATGTCAGTGCTATTACCCATTTAAAAAGTGTAACAATATTTAAGACAGTGCTTTATTAATGGAATTTTAAGACTATTTGTTAGATATACTTTATTACCTCTTGATGTTAGACGATTCTGATATAGCTTGAAGCTCACAGTTTAGCTGGTGGTGATTATCAGGAGAATATCCATGAATGTATTTCTTCTGTGATACCTATTCACACAGTCCAGAGTCACTGCTCTGAACTAGTCTGGTGAATGACATGCACATCAATGATGTCAAGCGCAATGATGTAGTTTTTCCTGATCACTGAATAAGATCCCTGGAGATCTTTCATTATGTGCCTCAAATGTGACAATCAGTGCACCTTATGTGAGTTTCCAGGTTTCCCATGGCATAATGTGCAGCTTTGGGAAATACATCTTGATAAGCCTGTGCCTAGGATTAGGTTCCCTTTTTAATCCTCTAAGGCTGTCTATACTAGTAGATTAATCAGAGTCAACGAACATTTCTAGGCACTGGAACATGATTGTCTATTCCATTAAACTGCTCCTATGTTCCCTAAATGTAAATTAGCTAATCCCAAACAGTTTCTTGGCACAGCTTGGGGTTTGCATCACTCCAAGGGCCGTTCCCAGTGCTCACCTTGCCTGCAGCAATTGCTGTGGTGGAGACTAAACGAATTTACTGTCACAGATTCAAGCTATTCCATGCTACTTGTACCTAGAGAAAGTCCCTGGGCACACTCAATTAACTACTGTAGTATGGACATAGCCCTGACAGTCTTCCTTATGCAAGAATTTGAAGAATTTGAAGAAATTGCAAGTGAAGGAAGTCCCCATTCTGTGAAAAATTTGTCTGTTCTAGAAAACACAGGATCTAAACAAGAGGCTTTCCTACTTTTTCCACTTGTTAAACTAGACAAAAACTCTTGTATATTCCTACTGTTAAAATAAAAATGGTTCCTTTAAAACAAACTGCCCACAGAGTGCAATGATAGCAACAAAAAATAAACAGAGCCCAAACATCATCCAAACCTACCCCAAACAGATCTAAACTCTACCACTCCTATGACGTAATGAAAATTACACTGGTGAAATCAGTGTGATGTTAAACAATCCTAATTTAATGTTATGAAATAATATGATTTGGATCAGAAGAAAATGAAAGGCAGTAGTTCCTTATGCTTTTTACTCACAGAAAGTACAAGGCCTAGAAGAAAATCAAAGCTTTCTTCAGAACATCCTGAACTTGTAGAAAGTGCTTTTCTTACAAAATCATTCTGGTAAGAAAACTCCCGTCCAGCTCTTCCTGTCATGTATATGTACCAAATACCTGTCTAAATTAAATTCATAATTCAAAATCTCTCCCTCTTCAGAGCCTTTCTGTAGATAAGAGATTTTCAGAATATCAATAAAATACATTCATACTGCATTATCTGAAGTTATTACTGTGGGATTTTGCTTTTTTTTTTTTTTTTTTTTTTTTTTTTTTTTTCTTTTGGTAGACTTTCCTAGGATAAAGGTAAAGAGCAGATGATTTAAAGCCAAAATCACCATTAATATATGTGTATGTTCATATGTGCATTTATATACAAATTAAGTTATGTGTGTGTTTATATCAATGTAAAATAATGTATTTTAGACATCTAGTTATTTATTCCCTTCCAGGCCTGAAATGCAGCTATTAACATGCAGGATCTGACCAGACACCAAATTGCAGATCTGCTAAAAACAATATAATTCTTTAAAGATCAATTTTGTTAGGTTCAGGAATAGAGAAATGCTTTATATCTACATACATGTATAAATAATTGGATGCCAGTAGATGGTGCTCACTGTGTAGTATAGTCTCTGGGGTTACTAAGACCAATAAAATTTGTTGTCATGCAATGAAACCAACGTCTGTGCAACTCTTTACAACTACTTTGAACAGATGGTAGAAATGTTCTGTCTAATTTAGTGTGTAGTACTATCTTGAATACAGATTCATATACCACATGAAGATTTTTGAGGGAGTCCTTTTGCTGGCAAGAGAAAAAGATTGCTACCCCTCTTGTGGGTGACAGCTTGAAACAAACACGGTGGCACAAGCAAAGGTATATTGGGAGGGATTCAAAGGAGAAAAGATATGAATGGACACTCTTGAAATAGCAGATAATTAATGCAAGAAGAAGAAAATGTGATACCTACAGTGGGCTGAGGTGAGAAAAGAAAGTGATAGGCAAGGTGTTACAAGACTGAAGGAAATACTGCTGGACATGGGAAAATGACAATTGGAATAGATTAAATAAAGCTGTCTATGGAGAAGAGACATGGAAAACAGGAGATATTTAAGAAAATTGGTAAATATTAAGAGGTTAGATGGTGCTAAGAGAGAATAAATAATAGGTGCAGGGAAAATACTCAATATGGGAAAAGGCAACATGCAATGGGAATGACTATATGCATCACTAGGAAATAAATATCATTGATCTTTTGATCTCACATGTGACAATACCAGGCTAGTGTAAGGTTTGAACAAGAAGACTAAGGCTTAAATGTTGAGCAGTTCTTGAATTCAACACACTGACCTGTGCTCCCACTTAAAAATTTGAGAATATTAAATTTCTTTGGTTATTCCAATTGGAATATCTTGGGGTAGGTGTATCTAGAGTATTGCTTTGTGCCTGTTTCCTGACAGACTTCATATTTAGAAGCCTTTAGCTGTGATGTTGAGCCCAGGGACACTGCCTGGTGTTGAACAGAAATACTGGTAAGTGGATTGTGCCATGAGACACGATCTTTTATTGATATCTAGTGCCTGGCGGTAAGGTTAATAGGTCTAGTACTACTACTAGTACTGCTATCAGTTGGAGACCACTACCAGTTAACTCAGCAGGTTTAATTTCATGATCATTTCATTTTTCTATGGCACAGGTGTAGGCAGAAGGGTAGCTAGGGGCCCAAAGGACTTCTGCACAGAAAGCTCCTTCTGAGAAGGGCAAAGTAGAGAGGGAGATGAGTAACGCCTTCTTGCTCTCTTCCAGCAGTTCACCAATAGATGGTGGCAGAGATCCTTCCCTAGGCCATTCACAGCCAACCTGTCGTTCTCTACTTCTCAGTTCTGTGGGACTGAGGTCATGGCATAAAGGCAGCAAAATATATTTGCATAGCGGAACAAGTGATGAAAGGGAGATGGGATCTTGTAGAGCCAACGTTACAAGATCTGAAAATGTCAAAGCTATTTGTTAGAGTTGTGTACATTAGTGCAACTTCATGGTTTGGAAAAGTAAGCATAACAGCATTTCTATTTAAAATATCGTTTGTGTACATAGAAACCTAAAACATGCCTTGTTTACAAGAATAATGATTTGAAATTAAAGAATAAAAGATAAATTATAATTTCAAAACTTGGAAATTTAATGCAGTTTTGTTTTAACAACTGTTTCCATCTGTGTCCTGCTTTATATGAAATGAAATTAAGCACCTATAAAAAGAAACTAAAAGAAATGTAACCAACCTATGAAACAAATAAAACTGTAAACTGTTATTAATATTGCTTTTTAGGAATTAATTTGTTAGAGTGTCTTTAAACCTACTTTAACTACCAATCCCTTTGTATACATGTTTTAAAAATCACCAGCATCTAAATTTAGTGAACACAACTGATTACATATAAATTTATAGCAAAAAAGCAATCCAACGTATAATTCAGTCTGTTTAAGGTACATAATGGTTCTCAGCTTTAGCATCTCCAGGGACCTTAGTTGTACAAACAAAGTAATCCTGCTCTGAAGATGGAAAAAATGTTACAAAGATATAATGTATGATTTGTCACCTTTGATCTATTTCTACATCTTGTAATTTTTCTTATGTTCTGTTATTTATTAGCTGACATTGATTTTGCACAATTTTGTGCATTTAGAGGTTTCACACAATTATTTCGTATAGAGATGAGTTAGCATGCAAGTATCACACCTGTTAAAATGATAGAGTTTATTGCCTTAAAATGGCTGCAGCTGTCTAGCAGCCCGTTGTAGCCCAAGTTATTGTTTTGAGGACCTGTAACTAGCAGCCTGGTCACCCTTTAACTCAGCCTAGGTGGGTGTTGTGAAATAGTCAGATAGGGTCCTGCACTCAGCAGAGACTTTTAAGTGGGTGCATAGTGTGAAGTGCCAGTATCCCAGCTGCTCCCCCTTCTCCAGCTCTAATTCAGTCAGTTTTCCCTGAGTGTGCCTCTCTTTAAGGATGTAAGTATTCCCTTTGAAATCAATGGGACTATTCACGCACTTAGTCAGGCATGTACATTAAGTAGATTGCTGAACTGGGACCATTCTGCACCATCTAAATGACTATACGCTCTTCAGGACAATGGAAAATCAGTCTCACAGTTATTTTAAAAATGACTCAGAGACTCAGAAAATAATTATATGTGCCTTCAACTGTCTTGTGGTGAAAATGAATGGTTGAAGGAAAATATGGAGAATCACTACTCAACACAGCATTGGAAAAACAAATATAAAAGTTTTCTCGTGTCATTTTGACAATGTTACACTTGATTTGTGATGCTGTACCAATAAAGTTAAGGAAGTGAATTGTTATTCTAGCATCACTTGTTTGGAGTACAATATAGAGACTGATTTTCTGTTTATGAATTGCTTGAAAGAAAAATAAGTGGTGATTATTTGTGTTTCATGCTTTAAAATGTCAAATGTAACAGAGAAGAAAATTGTGCGCCCTCAGTAAATCTAAACACCTGCTGGTTTTCAGTACTACTTTTCTTTCCTAAAGAATGTATGGCTTCTAAAGAGTATACAGAGCTCTGCAACGAGTACTGTGTATTAACTCTTAACAGAGCTAAAATTGGATGTAGTAAAAACTCATGGTGTTTTCACAACTTAGATGTTATGTCAGTAGAATAAATAGCAGGTAAAAGGTAAACATAAATATAGTTTAAATCAGAGTTCACTGCTATGTTATCAATGGTCCTTGACCACTCTTACTAAATGCAGACTAGTGCACTGTGTAATGAGCTTGGGGAAAACAGCGTGATGGGGTATACCTGAAAGTAAAGACCAGCATGATCTCTCTGTATCTACTGGGCTCAAAGTATGGTGTCTGTTGTCTTGGGGTAGCAGAGGTACTGGTTACGCAGGCCTGGATTTTTATGACTGTGTTCCTTTTCCTGTTTTGTTCCAGCCTCTGTAGTTTTCTCATCCAGCAGCACAATCGCAGAAAAGTCAGGTTTTGTCTTTATTTTTCTTCAAATGTTATCTTTCTATTTGTATCATTTTACTTGGTATCTAACATTTTCCATTATACTAGGCAAACTTTTATTTATAAAATCCTCTTGACTTGTTGAACTGCTTCCACCTCTCTCCTTAACTGTCCAAATACAGTTAGAGGTCTGGATAAAATGAATCACCTTGGCAAAAATTCAGCCAGCTTTATTGCCAAATTCAAAGACTGACTGAGTGGGGGAAAAAATGGTATATTGGCACACTTGATTTGAGAACAATTCCAAATGTGGCCATGTGTGGTATTAAATCCAGCTGAAACTCTGGAGAGTGATTAATTAAAATGTACTGTTGTAAATCCATTGGTGATACACTCCAATACTAAGTGTGCCAGGCCAGACTGTGGTGTAGCATATGTATCCTAGAGGACAGTAAATTACTAGTGGTCTCCTTGCATGGTCTTCTACAAGGAGGAGAAAATGGGATAGAAGCAGTACATGTCTATCTGTTATTTTTTTCTTTTTTTAGCAGTGGCCAAACAGTGGCAGCAAAGAGAAAGGAGCAAAGAGTGCTAACACATATGTCTGGATTGAGAGGGACAGAGGGACACAAAACTGCTGCGAAGTGGGATGTATAGCACTTTAATTAACTGATAAGAAGGGAAGGTGGGCAGGTCAGGAAACAGCCTCCTTTTTTCCTGTGTGTCATTCTTTCTGCCCTCAGGATGTCACCTGATAAGGTTATTCTGGCTGTGCATGAAGTTTCTGCAATGCCTTTCAGTCCAGGGTTGGAGTCTGGAAGAAGAGTGGGGTGCAACAGATGGTGGTGCCCAGGCAACAGTAGGTGCCTGCTGGTGGACGTGTCCAAGACAGAACAAGGAGAACCTAGCAGCTTTGGCTATTAAGGAGGGTCTGTGTTAGGGCATGTGGGGATGGGAAAAAAGGAATAGGTGGGGGAAGATTTGGAGGGAAAGGAAATGATAGCTTTGAAATAGGAGAGCAGGAACAGAAGGAAAATTGAAACTCACAGATTTGTGGTAAACAAGGGGGGGAAGGGCTTTAGGAGTGAAGGGATTCTCTGCAATAGATGGGAGACATAGGGAACAGATCTCGTCAGTCAAAGGGACAAAAGGAGCAAATTATTTGAACATTCAGGTAGAAGGAGCTTGGGATGTCACCCTGACTTGCCCTGTAGAAATATTAGGTTGGTAATAGTGCCTTTTCCACCCCATCTCATCCTCTGCAAAAAAATATGTAAGTGGTATGTTAAGAAAAGAAATTGTCTTTCAAAAACACCAATGGTTTTCTGAGGCTACACAGTTACCTCTACATCTATGTCTATGGTGCATCTAGCCCCCTACACTGTATTTTCATCATTTGCTAGAAAGGACAGCCTTTTGTCTGGCTTTTCTTTAAACGTGTACTTTTGCTTTTCAGTAATCAAGTCATTTTTCTGTTAATATGCAGCTGTCTGCCTTCAAGCCAGACACCCTGATTTGGGCACAAAAAGTTGACAGCACCATAATCCTGAAAGGTTACCACTGAATTCACCTTAATCTTTAGCAGGATGTATATGCACAAACCAGAAATCTGTAAAGGTGCATGCCTAACCTGGAAAGCCAAGCCACAAGTAGCAAAACACATAACAGTGTTTATGAACAAACAAACAAACAAACAAAAAAAAAAAAAAAACCAAAAAACCAAATCAACCAAACAAACAAACAAAAAAACACAAAAAAACCCAACCTTGCTATCAGAATGCTTATGTAGAACAGGTTCAAAATATTTTACTAGATTTTTCTTTGATAAATATGAACTAAAATGTTTTAAATATCTTCCCATCTTTTTACTTTTTCTTACAGCTGCTTCTTTCACACTTCTCATATTCATAAACATATGATGAAAAAATAAACATATGATTTGGTAATTGCCAGAGGGTGTCTTCATTCTGATAGCTTCCTTAGAGGCTATATTCATCTTCCACCATTTTTATATTCACAAGCTAAAAGATGATTGTAGGAGGTGTTTTGACTGTGGAGAGAATGCTCTCCCATCTGTGGCAGTATACAAAAATGTCTTCTTATAGAAGGGTTGTTTGGTGTTCTTTCCGGGTAGATAGATACCAAGATGTGTAGGTTTATTGATGAAACATCCAAAAGTGAGGAGAGATTGTAGCATAATTACACATCTTCCACATCCTACGTAAGAGATAGGCTTCAATAGTACTCCACCTGCTCTTGGGTATGTTTAGCTTCCTGTGAAGATTTCATCTGCAGTTTCTTTGTGAAGGGTATGCATATAGAATATGACATTAAGTTCCAGCATTTCTGAGTTTCATTTTGCTCTGTTACCCAGTAGGAAAGCAAGATGTTAGTGTCTGCTCATCTTTACAAAGTTTAGATATGTGGCAAGCTAATCAAAATAGACCAGAAAAAGAAAAAAATGAGTAAGACCACTTACCTGAGTTCGGTGTTAATTCCGCTTACCATTTAAACAAGTATGAAAAATGAAGTCAAAGTAATGGATAATACAGAGGAGCCACAGAACAAAAGTGCCCAAGGTACCTTTTTTGTAGAGGTCTTTAAAGTCATTTCAGTTTATATGTAATTTTCTTTTTTTCAGAAAAGGAGGAAAATGACATTATCCAAATGTTTTGGTTTTCAATAATGTGAGTTTAAATTGCTGATCTAACTGTACCACAGGTGAAAAATAATATTCTATTAGCAGTTAGGGTGGTAAAAGCTGGTGTAATATCATTAATTAAAACTGGAACATCTTATTTTTACATATTATCCAACACCTACATAGTCACAAATGCAGAAAGAATTAATGACTAAATTATTTAATTTTCACAGTATAGTGCCGAAGCTGGGACTTCAGGTTATTAGTTTACAAAATGTGCTGCTGTGATGAGACTCTGAGTCATTTATGGCAGGGCCTTCCACAGGTAGCAGAAAATATTTGAAATAGGAATATAGCAACAAAGATTTCGTTGTAATTTTTCCCTTCTGATTTCTAGTGGTTTTCATTCCAGCTTTTTTCCTTAAATCATTGAAACTGCAATTGCAATTAGTTGGCTTACTGTTTTGATTTACAAAAAAAAATATGATAGCCTAGGCAAGGCTTGGGGAGAAAGGTAGATTACAGGACCATTAGGGGAGGCAGATAACCTCAGTTGACCATAGGGATCAGAAATATTAGAAGCTAGTATCCCTGTATGTCGGGGAGCAATGCTGCAGCCGTTCAGTATGAAGCTTTGGCAGACACTTAAGCAGGAGAATCAGAAATGGGGCTTCTGCATGTTCTTTAGATGAGGGGGTTCACAATGCTGCTATGCTGTTGGACAGCTAGATTTCAGCTCCAGGGAAAGGGTGGGAGGCATTTCTAGAATTCTGGAATGCATCTGCAATAATGCATGTTCTCTGTCTCTGTCTTCTGAATCTTGAAGAGTTACCTGTTGTTTCTGTATTTCCTTTTTTAAAGCTTTTCTTGAGCCATTAGAATACATAGCATGGACCATGTTTATATTTAAACGAAGACCTCGTAGTTGATCATTAAACTTGCAAACAGATGAGCTGTAAAAATATTACCTACCCAGTTACATATGCTTTGTGTGTCAGCAACAAAATTTTAACATTGTCTGCAGGGCAGTAAGGCACAGTGAGAGCTCTTGAGTATCTTACTAATCACAAACTGTACTTTTTCTTCCACAGTTGCAAATAAAGAATATTAAATTCAGTGATGTTAACCAGACTACTGTAGAAAGAAATGATATATATATATAATCTGGCACATCTTGATTATTGATTACTCAGAAAATAATTTTACAAGAATAGAATCAGAAAGTATTAGAGAAAACCCCCACACTTTAATACTGTTGTATCTAATTTTCAAAATTAAATAAAAGGTTTCACGTTACAATCCTAAACCCATATTTAGATGGCCACCAAAATCCATCTATTGAAACGTTCATTATATAACTGTGAATTAGGCTGCTCTCAAAGAGATATTACAGTTAATCAGTAGTACTTCTGAAGATCTGGGTCTATGTCACAGCAATCAACAGGAATTCAGGCAATGTTCAAGTTCTTAAGGACTCTGTATTTTTTGGAATGAAGATTTGTTTTGAGTGGTAAAAGCATTGGTGGGGGTGGGGGTCAGCGGGTGGGTGTGCAGGGGGGGTGCAATTCAATTTTGTGTGCATTTATTTGTAGACATCTTTGCCTTCCTTTTAGGACTGCTTCTTCCATTGCTAGAGCTCTTAGCCTTGCAGACTGGACTCTCTCGCCTTCATCGCTGAAAGAGAAAGCCCCTTTCTTCTGTCTGAAATGAATATCCCCAGTTGTTAGCAATCTTATCTATGATGACCAACCTCTGGAGATGCAAAAAATTTAAAGTCTTGCTCGTGGTGTAAATAATTTTATTCCATCCAAAATTAAGTGTGCATATCTGCTACTCTGTTTTCACATCTATGGAAATGTCTTAAAAATATTTCTTTTGGGCTAAAAGATCTTAGAATCTATACAGAGACAGATTTGTTGCAGCATTAATAATGACATCTAAATGCATTTAATAACAAAGTAGAATGTTGGACTTCCCTGATAGCATTATTTGTCTACAAATATCAATAAAATAACTTGTTACAAATCATGCTACAAACTGTATGCTGAAACAATATATGAGCACCACTATTTTTACATATAATCACAAATGTATTCTACTTTAGCAAATTAATAATACTAACAATTTGGGTGTGTTTTCAGTTATGGAGGCATATAGCAAGTATCATGCATCAGATTATGGTGGAGTTAGCTGTTCTTGAAAGGCCAACAGGACATTATTTTAGTTGTCTAAAAACTGAACACTCCAGTAAACTGGCAAAATAATGCTTTCCAACCTAGAATAATTACTCTTGAATATCTGAAGAGATTAGGTCAAGACCTGGTCTGGACAGAGTTTCAAGAACTAGTTTCTCTGCAAGTAAAAGTTAGTGGTTTAAAAGCTAAATAGAACTAAGGTTGCCATATTTCCTGTTCGCTTGTGCCAGTGCCTTGTTCTCTGATGATCTCTTTCCTCAGTACAATTTGTTGGCTGAAGGAAGGAGATAGGAGCCAGGGGCAGAACTGATGAAGCTATGGCAAAACTGAATCACTACTAGTCTAAAATAGCTTATTAAGAAGCCATAGCCTCAGTGCTGTAAGCAGTGGAGAAAACTAAGACTTGAGGGATATTCTTTTCTTAGCAGGGGATGAATTGCTCCTTGGAAGTGGCTTTTCCTGGTTAATTGTACTGGGAAAATTAGTAAGACTGGACATTTAATTAACAAAAAATAGGTGACACAAATTTCATCCTAGGCATAAAGTAACAAGAAAATTGAAGTAAATGAAGTAAATGAGGAAAGTGATGATTTATAGTCAGGGAGCAAGACAAAAAGAAAAAAAAGGAGAGATAAGACAACATATCCTATATTGATTGGGAGCTTTGGTTTTAGTTTCAATGTTTTTACATGTTTTTTTCATGTAACTCATTTTATCAGCAAATTGATAATGTCTGATGTCTTAGACCTTCAAAGTCTGTAACCTGCCACAGTTACCTAAGGAGGATGAACAGTGATAGGGGTCAGTTCTAATGGGACCACTAGAGGCTGGGTTTGCCATTAGGGTGTTTAAAACAGCAACTAGTGTTGCTTGGATTTGTCCCTTGTTTGACTCAGGTTGACGTGTAGCTATCGATCTCTAAACTTGATCGGGTCTGGCTCTTCTGCAGCTTGATCTTGGTGTTCCACCAAAGAGAGGCTCACTGTCCTAAGGATTTCTCCTCCTGCAGATTGAGATTTATACAGTTTAGAGCAGAAGGAGGTTTTTACTCATACAGGACAACAGACCAAGTCATAAATGAGAACATAAATTCTGGTTATTTATTCATGCTCTGTAATCTGATTAGAAGCAAGATTGAAATGCTCAGGTAGTTTTTATTACTGGCAGAGATGTATTCTCCTTGCTCTGTACTCAGTAATCAGAGTGGGATTCTTACAGCATTTATGTCAGGGTAAAACAACTCAAACCATTCCAGTTAGATGTAGGTGCTGAGTGTTTTGAGGTTTGGTTGGGGGGAGGAGGAGTGTTAGGAGAGAACTGACAATTTTTGAGTGATCATTGCTCCTTACCATTAAGGCAGTTGAAGCAGATTATCCTAATTCTCAGAAAGATACATTCTCTAAGACAACAAAGAAGTTGTCAGTGGCACCTGACTTAGATATATATCAATGTAAGTATACAAATGGAACTCACAGACTTCTAATATGTTTTGCAAGACAGCTCTACATTAAAGTCAGTCACACATATGAATTAGTAAACAGGAAGTGTTAAGCGATTTTGAAAACAATAGTATAATTATGCTTGAAAAGAATAAATTTTACTATTGCTATCTTGCTGATCCATGAAATAACAAGTAGTTAAGACAATGTGGGAGAATTTCTTGTTCAGGAAAGCTGCAATTAACAGTCTAAGTAAAAAAAAAAATTAGAAGCCTTTTTTCCAAAACCTTATTTGACCAGCTCTATATTGGAACAGAACAGTCAAACAACCCAAAGTTTTGGTTTTGGCAGATTTTCAAGTTATCTTTACTTTTGTTATGCATACCTCATCCATCCTAAGAAATTGGAAGTGTAAATGAAATTAATTTAAAAATGTTTAAATATATGTTTCTCTCTTGTTAGCTTTAAAAAAAGTAAAAATGATGGGAAAAAAAATCTTATGTTACTTGAGCGTACGCTACCATGGTATTTTTATTCCTGCAGTTCATGCTCTACGATTCAATCAGCTTAGGGGATGCTCAGCATGTCATTGATTTATAAAGGATTTTCAAGGAAGTTATTATTTTGAAATGACATCATGTTTTCTTTCAGAGTAGAGGATGGCAAGTAAGAACTGTGGTAAAGATTAATCCTTCTTGCTCTATACTGGTTGCTTTAATAAGTTCTCTTTGGAAAGCTGAGAGGTATGAATCCAGGAGAGAGCATGTGAGAGCTTCTAATAAATCATAAGTCATGGAGATTGTTATATGGAATGATCTGCTACCGAAGATTACAGTAAACCAGAGTTTGCCCAGTTTTATAGTCTTTAGTATGGTCTATATAATTGGTTGGGGATTATTATTTTCATTATTTGTGTTACAATTGTATTTAGAATCCAACGGAGAGTGATCTTATTTTGCTATTTTGCACTCTAGAAATGTGTAGCTCATCATTGTCCCAAAAGTCTGCAGGCTAACAGACCAACTAGGGGACAATTTTGAAGTGATTTGACCAAGGTCACATTAATAAGCCTCTTGCTAAAGACAGAACCCTTTTGTCCTAATGGAAATCAAGTATTTAAGAACAAAGCAAAAGGAAAACTCCATCTCCAAAGCATAAATTGCTGAATCTGGGAAAAGCAGGAAAAGGTAATAAATGTTAATGGTCATTTTACGCATCCATGTACACGTCTACCTGATAAGCCTGCAAAGCATCATGAACTAATCTGATTTATAGTGTTATAGAAATGCCATAATTATTTTAAAGCATATTTCATTGCAGCATTTTGTTGTCGAAGCAGGGAGATAATTTTAATAGTTATGTGTTGTTGTCCAGAATTGGTGGTGTTATCTGGATTCCTTGATCAGGGTTTTTATTTATTTCTTTTTAGTAAAAATACAAATGGCTGGGGAAGAACTCTGGGAAAAAAATTTCAGGACACACCACAGTAAGGTTGGGCTGTGTAGTTAAAGGGAGGAAAGATCTCCTAAGTCTTCAAAATGTAAAGACTTCAAAGTCTTTATTATAGCAGACAAATATAAATACACATGCATATATTTAAACTGTGCAAATATTTGTGTATTTCTACAAGACTTTTCAAAAGTTCCATAAAGCACAAGAGAAGTATATTTAGTATGACCAGAAAGACTAAATGAAATTCAGCTAAACCACTCAGTAAAAACACAGGTGGAACAAAATGTTCTACTTTACTTACAGTGCCCTGTCTAAGTCTAAATAAAAGGTAGTGTGAGGAATTTTAGGTTAGTTATTAGTCAGGTCAATAGCTAAATTATAAATCTGAGAAAAGTTCAGTAGTGCTTTTAAATACACTGTTCCACGTTTCATTGTAAACTAATTGGAGATGGTAAAATCTTGACAGGAAATCCAATGCAAATCATCCATTTTTTGTGTTGTTGCATTTTTTTTCTTTAAAAAAGTAAATAAAAACAGGTTTGTTAGAGGCCTGGATTATGAGGAAAAAAAGCTATACTATCATAGTAGAATAGAAGAGTAAAGTCAGGACTGCGAATTTTAGGACAGCAAATTTCCAGCTTTTCAAGGAGTTAGTCAATAGGGCTCCCAGTAACCTGCCCTCAGGGGCAAGGGAGCAGAACAGAGCTGGCAGATCTTTAAGGACACTTTCCATAAAGCACAAAAGCTCTCAGTCCCCAGGTGTAAAAAGTCAGGAAAGGCAGGCAATAATCTGGCATGGCTGAATTGAGACTCACTGGTCAAACTAAAGGGCAAGAAGGAAATTCACAGGCAGTGGAAGCAGCGACAGGTATCCTGGGAAGGATATAGGGACACTGCCCAGTTGTGTGGGGATGAGGACAGGAAGGCCAAGGCGTGGCTGGAGCTGAATTTGGCAAGGGATATAAAGAATAATAAGGGCTTCTACAGGTATGTCAGCCAGAAAAGGAAATTCAAGGAAAGTGTACCCTTCCTGATGAGCAAGACTAGAAAACTGGTAACAATGGATGAGGAGAAGGCTGAGGTACTCAACAAGATTTTTGCCTCACTCTTCACTGGCAACTTTCTTCCCACACATCTTGAGTGGATGGACTGCAAGACAGGGACTGAGAGAGCAAAGTCCCTCCCACTGTAAGAGAAGATCAGGTTTGTGACCATCTGAGGAACCTGAACATAGAAAAGTCTATGGGACCTGATGAGATGCACCCCAGAGTCCTGAGGGAATTGGCTGGTGTAGTTGCCAAACCACTCTCCATGATATTTGAAAAGTCCTGGCAGTCAGGTAAAGTCTCTGGTGGCTGGAAAAAGGGAAACATTGCACCTATTTTTAAAAAGGGTAGAAAGGAGGACCCTGGGAACTACTGACCTGTCAGCCTTACCTCTGTGCCTGGCAACATTATGGAACAGATCCTTCTAAAAGCTGTGCAAAGGCACATGGAGTACAGGGAGGGGATTTGAGACAACCAGCATGACTTCATCAAGGGCAAGTCCTGCTTGACCAACCCAGTGGCCTTCTATGATAGAATGACTACATCAATGGACAAGGGAATTGTTACAGATGCCATCTCTCTGGAGTTCTGTAAGGCCTTTGATGCAGTCCCCTACAACATCCTTCTCTCTAAATTGAAGATATATGGATTTGATGGACGGACTGTTCAGTGGATAAGAAATTGTTTGGATGTTTGCATCCAGAGAGTACAGGTCAAAGCTGGATGTCTGGATGGAGATCAGTGACAAGTGGTGTCCCTCAGGGGTCCTGTTCTGGGACCAGTGCTGTTTAATATCTTCATCAGTGACATAGAGGTATCAAATGCATCCTCAGCAAGCTTTCCAACAATACCAAGCTGAGTGATACAGTTGACACACCTGAGGGATGGGATGCCATCCAGAGAGATCTGGGCAAGCTTGAGAAGTGGGCCCATGTGAAATCATGAGGTTCAACAAGGCCAAGTGCAAGGTCCTGAACCTGGGTGAGGTCAACCCATGATATCAATACAGGCTGGGAGGTGAAGGGATTGAGAGCAGCCCTTAAGAGCAGGACTTCTGATGGGGTACTGATGGCTGAAAAGCTGAACAATCTGCACTCACAGGCCAGAAGGCCAGCCATATCCTGGGCTGCATAAAAAGAAGTGTGAGCAGCAGGTCAAAGGACATCACTCTTTGCCTCTACTCTGCTCTGGTGTGACCCTACACTGCTTCCGGAGTACTGCTTCCGGTTCTGGAGCACTCAGCACAGGAAAGACATGGACCTGTTGCAGCCAGTCCAAAGAAGGGCCACAAAGATGATCACAGGGATGGAGCAACTCTCCTATGAAGAAAGGTTGAGAAAGCTGGAGTTGTTCAGTTTGGAGAAGAGCAGGCTCCAGGAAGACCTTATTGCAGCTTTAAAAGGGGCTTATAAAAAAGATGGGGACAAACCTTTTAGTAGTGCTTATTGTTATAAGATAAAGGGTAATTATTTTGACCTTAAAAAAGGCAGTTTTAGACTAGATATAAGGCAGATTTTTTTTTACAGTGAGGATGGTAAAACACTGGAACAGGTTGCCCAGAGGCGTGGCAGATGCCCCATCCCTGGAAACATTCAAGGTCAGGTTGGATGGGGCTCTGAGCAACCTGATCTAGTTGAAGATGTCTCTGCTTATTGCACAAGGGTTTGACTAAATAGCTCTTAAAGATCCCTTCCAACCCAAACTATTCCATGATTCTACAATTCTGTGTCATTCACGGTCTCTGATTTTTCTCTAATTATGACTGTTCCCAGAAAAATGTTTATCTGCTCTAAGTGTCAAAATGACATCTGAAATGACAGTGACAAGTTGACAGAAAAATATCTTTTGCACAGTAGTTAAATTACTGCTTTCAGTAGTATGGAACAAAAACTTAATGATGAAACCTGGCTTTGAAAAATATCACATTCCAGCCTTGTCGTAAAACTGTGCATCACTAGACATTGACAGTACGCTTTAAACATACTTTTCCATGGAAAAGCCGCTTCTTCTCTGTGAAGTCTACACACCATGGGTGTTACTCTGACTGCAACATCATTCCAACAACATCATTCTCTTTTGGATAAAATGTATGCTTCATTCTGAGTCTTTTCACATCAATCTCATCTCCTGTGTCAAAAGTTTAGTGTATGGTGTGTTTGCATGGAGAAATTAATGATTCGTGTTGGTCTATAATGTTCTCTCTGGTCTCTAGCACATGCCATTACTTGCTAATGTCCAGAGATATAACTCAGGTCATCTTTGATTAAAGTATCTTCATACAGGCTGCATAAATTCACATCAAGGCTTACAGACTGTGTGAAAGTCACTGTCATACAGCAGATAACGTTTGTGTTATTCTGCCATTACTAGATCTTCCGTATCTTTCTTTAATAATTCACCAGAGAAAGAGATACCTTTCAGCTTTACCACCTCAAGCTGAAACCTCAAGTTGTGAAAAAAAGGAGTTTGCTTAGATTTTCATGCGTGCTATAACTACCATGCAAGTATAACTTGTTTCTTGAAAAACAATTGGCATTTCTAAAGACAATATTCATAGATTTCTTGTAGAGGAAATACCATTTTAAAGTTGTATTGACTTATCTGAATCACTTGGGTTAGAGAAATGGTCATGATTTTGAGGTTCAGCATTCCTTGCAATATATCCAAAATTTATGCATTGATGCTAATGTGGAGAGAATAATTTCTCTGCCCATCTTTGACCGTTGTCCTTTCTGTCCTAATAGAAACAGGAGGCCTAGCAGAATGTGAAAGTACTGTCAGTGATGTCAAAAGACAAGAAAAAAACCCAAGGTTGAATTTCATATGGAAAATGTTCTTGTCAGATTGCATCATCCATTCGTAGTTAAAATAAACTATTTCACATTGGAGGAAAAAAGATTAATATTTCACTATAGATTACAGAAAAGGTCTTATGATGATCTCAAATGAATCAGTGTTAGCTCTTATGGAGGCAAATCAGCATGTCCTTACAGTCACTGCCAAAGATTCAACTGCTGCTATCAAAACAAATCCATATTAATTTATTCCAGTGCTTACAGTAAATTTTAACAATTGGCTGCAACTTTTTCCTTTTAAATCAAACCATTGAAATTGGAATGCTTCAAATTCTTGTTGTTTGACACAAACTAAATCAAGGTAGAGTTGAAAAAGCTATTTAACAGATACTATTTTCAATCTGAAATCTTTCAGTTAAATAACATTTTCATCAGCAAAAGTTTTTCCACTAAAGACAAATCATTCAGATTTTTCTATCTATCTGCATTTCTTTCTTGTTAACATTGCTGAGATTATCCTGTTCAACTAGGAGGAAGAACTTCACTGTGGAATTTCCTTTCTTGCAAAAAAATGTGCAACTATTCTTTTAAACATTTATATTTTTACGTTTAAACACAGAGTTTTCATTTTTCTTAAGATTATTCATTAATGATAAGTTCAACATATTTCTATATTTAATAACTGTTTCTAATATGTAACTAAACAGTGTATTCCAAACTGAACCACTATGACATTTTGAAAAACAGTTACCCTTTTATGCTTGTATAACTCTCAGTTTTTGTAAATTTCTCCTTTGTGAGCATTGACTTTAATAACTTAAGGCACATGTATACAACAGGAATCTTTAGATGCCTTCAGCTTTAATAATAGACGTACAGAAATTATATAACAAATGTAGTTCCTTTGTTCCCAGAGGCAGTGGTCTGTATAAGGCTTTGGGCTGCATTCTTAGCAGGAAAGGGTTTTGCCTGTCAGACTGAGGGTGGCAGCAAAAAAAACCCCATTTTTAAAGGGTCATCTGTTTATTCTAGTTTGCCAGAAGTACCTATATTCTCTGTATAGTGGCAGAGAGCGTTAATTTTACTGTGATGCAGCAAGAGCTAAAGAGGAAGAAAAAAAAAATTAGCTGGGGGGAAGCTTCTGAATCAGTTTGTACATAGTAATGACTTTTAAATAGAAAGTGATTGTTGAATTTCATCTGCCATCATATTGCCCAATCTTGAAAGGTCCTTCTAGTGCTCTTCACAATCAGCCTTCATTTTTATGCTTAAGAATGATGTAATGTCAGGCTTATCCCTTCACTACTCACTCCATTTTCCTCATCTTTTTTTGTATATTCTTGACTGCAGAACTCAGTGGGCATTCACTTCTCACTTTGTGAAAACTAGCTTTTAATTCCTATCTGTTGTTATGCCATCTTCAACTAGCTATTTAAGGGAACATACTTTTCCTTATCTTGTAACAGCTTAGGATTTTTAAAAGATTTTGTTAATGTTTCCTGTGGAAATTTAAGTTGACCAAGATCACCAAATTTGCTCCTATTGTATGCTTGTTTATTCCTTTGAGGAACTGCAATACATCTGTAAGGCAGGAATGCACTTTGCAGAAACAGTATTCCTTTCATCTGTCTTAAAACTCCTGGACAGCAATTTAAGCCTGCTGCTTCTGCATGTTGTCAGTGAACACTGAGAAGAGTTTCTTCTTCCTTCCTTTTTTTTTTCTTTTTTTTTTTCCTTCCACTTGCATAACCTGTTTTGAGTTTGGTGGTTTTTAAGACTGTTTGGTCTCAAAAGGGTTTTTCCTTTGATTAAAAGATTTCCTCCTTCTGCTCCTTTTTCTCTATGCCTTTGCCTATGTAGTGGAGAAAGCAATGGATTCACTGCATCTACATTCTTCATTCTCTTTTATTACCTATAGCAGGGAATAATTCACAAGCAAAAGTAACAGGTCATTATATTCCCTTATCTGACTGGAAGCTAACTGGCTGACAGTGGAGTCCTTAAAGAAAGAAAGCAGTTACCTAAATGAGTTCTGTAATTTCTTCTTGATCAGTCTCCCATTATAAGTGTATGTCAGGTTTTACACAATGTCAGAGGGATACTGATCCATTTAATGATGCAATAGTCTATAAAGCAGCTGTCACAGCAGTAAAGACAGCCATTTTAAAATCTGAGTTTGTGTATGCTGATGTGAGTCATTAGTCTTTCACACCATTTTGTAGGGTTTAGTAGGTATAACCTCAAGTTATCTTTAATTGGTGAGAATGCAACTGCCCCTTGTACTATTCTCAAGAGCTTGCACCAATGCTTCCTGGAATTGCTGACCTTGCTCTGTGCTCTGTTTGGAGCTCGTCCTGTCTTGGGAGTCTAGGGAGGGAGTTGGAGTTGCCAGAAGCTTACAGGTTTGAAGCTGAATATATTTTTCATTTTCTGAAGTTACCCTTTATTCCACAGTAAAGATGTTAATACAGAATAGTCAGTGCAAAGGTGTTGTACCAAGCCAACTTTACCTTGCTTTCCTTCTCAGCTGAGAAAATAACAGGCAAATGCAGAGCCTGAATAACTGTTGATGAGTTATGCTGTCTCCTGCCAAACTGTGCCTTAACCTTGAGAGAGAACAGTTAATTAATACGCATCTGTGAACAGGTATTATCCATTTTCACTACTTCAGAAAGTATGCATTGAATGAGTGAGGAAGTGACAGAAAGCATATCCCAGAGCTATGTCCTCCCTGAGTCCCTCTCCTTTTGTATCTAATGTAGTGAGTACTATTTTCCTAAATTCAAAATGTTTCATTCATATAATTTTTAGTAAGCACTAATTTGCTAAAAAAAAAAATTACACAGTATGTATCCTCTTTACACATCATTGGGTTACTAGGGAGTTCTGATGTATTCTGGGACATCCTAAGGGAACTAAACAATGCCATAGGATTGCATGAAGAAAGCGTTATCATTAACACATTCCTAATTTGGTCCCTGCTTGGTTTTAATCGGAACCGCATCATTATTGTAGCATAGTATATGAAATGAAAATCTGCTGGGTACTTTACATTATACCACAGTGGGAACATAATATCAATTTTAATAAAATAGATTTTATTTTATTCATTAAACATACAAGTAATTTGTTTATTTTCTTTTGTTAGTGTATTACTTGTGTATCGCACTTTCAATGGACCTCAGGGGTATCCTTTCATTAATACACATTTTATTTGGAATAGAACCATTTACTTTTGCTCCCAGATCAGCTATTCCTAAAGAGGACCAGGTATAATGGGATATGTAATAGCAGAAATGATGCAGGTACCTTCAGAGCTCTGCTTCTCTGAGTACAGTATCCAGGACTTCCATGCATAGAAATGAAACACGTGCACCTGCATCATCGTATGTATATCCTGGGCAAAAAAAAAAAAACAAACCACATTTCTCCAAATCACCAAAAAGAAAAGGAGAATTTATAGCCAAAAAAAATATTTGCCACAAGTAGTGTACTACTCTAGATGTTGTTGCATCCAGTTTCACCAGGCAAGCAATATCTGGCTCTGCAAATGAACACGGGACTGAACCAATATCACTGCATAACTTTAGAGTTCATTTTGCTTCCTCTGTAGCCAATGCCTAGAACGCAATAGTTACTCTGTCCTTATGGTCATGGTGGAAAGAAGAAGGAAAAGAACAAGAACTCACCAGTCATTCAATCAGAGTATGAACAAAAAAAAAAAAAAAAACAACAAACATAAAAAAAAACCAAACCAAACCCACAAAAAAAACCAACCCCAAACAATTGCCATAATGCCTAGAAAATCAACAGGTATGAGCAGAGTATGGTGACTATAAAGGAGATAGTGCCTTCAGTGCAAGATGACATTCAGAGTTTTAAATTTGAACATTCTTTCCCTTGTGTTGAAGTGCTGCCTGATCCAGCTCTGTGCCATTTTTTCCTTCAGGCCCTTTGCATCAGGATCCTTCTGTTTTCATTATTTGCTTCATTTCTGTTTTCACAAGCTTTTTATCTCTTCAGTTACTGTCCTCCTTTCTGTTTTACCTTAGTCTAACTCCTTCTGTCTTACCAAAACCTCACCTCAGGAAATAAACAAGTTTGCACAGCTGCCAAAACAAAACAAACAAACAAAAAAAGAAATCACACACTCCTATGAGTCTATCAGTCTCTGATATTACTTATTCATGTGAGAGTAAAAACCAGGTGGTCATATTTTTCTTCTTGTGGAAATGGTTTTGTGCTATTGACAAACAAAACTTTGAAGAAAGCAAGCATTCCTTGTATAGACCTTCATGGGAACTCACATCTTTTTCTCTAGTTAAAAACAAGTGATCTGTAACCATTCTCTTTAAAGCACATGCTTGCTAAGACACATTGAATTCTTCTTGGTAAGCATGTCTATTTTTTATTTGGTGGCAGAGCCTTCAATAAAAAAGCAGTACTTAACTATGAGAGTTAACCATTTCTACAGTTTTGTGGTCTCCTGATACTTCCACAGGAGTGGTGGAATGGCTGTGGAAGGCAGGCAAAGACTGCCACACACCTTTTCTTCAGGAAGCGCATCAGTCACTGATAAAATCAAGTGGGTAGCTACTGGTTATTTAAGTTTCATGGATGGATGTATTTGGCAGTCAAAAAGGGAGAGACAAGAAAACTGGATGCCTGTAAGGCAGTCTTCTGGCTTGGAATAGGTTCTGCTGGATTGGACCAGACTGGTTTGGAGTGTGTTTCAGTGGGTTGGGTGGCACAGTGAAAACGTCTGACTTGGAGAACAGTCTCTCAAGCTACCAGGTAAGTCCCTAAATCTAAGCAGTGGCAAAAATGAACAATGCAGGCATTGTGAATTAAAAGTCCATTTTCTAGCAGCCTACACAGGTTAGACAGTGGCTATTCAAACTGTTAATCGAACTGGGCAATATTAAACCTTGTGCCTAGGTTCCAAGTTATTACCAGTAAAAACTTCTGGTGAGCACACCTGCAGCAATCCCTACATGCAACAAGCTGGTAGAATGCCTAACTATTTTGGTTGTTGATGGGATTGTGGTATTTATGGGATCCTTGCTTTGCCAGAGGGACAGTATGCTGTCCATCAACAACAGCATTTTTCAAAACAGTTGAGGCTACCATCCTAAACCAACCCCATGAGGAAAGGGGTTGAAGGACAAGTGCTCTAACTAGCATGGTCCTGCAGGGGAATCTCTGGTATGTAACCTGGAGCACCTCCTCACCTTCTTCTTGTCTGACCTTGTTACTCACAGGATTTTTTCTCACACTTTTTTCCTTCCTCATCTCCCTGCCTGTCATTTTTGTCCACCCTTAAATATTCTGTCCCAGAGAAAGCACACACATACTTGACATCCTCACCTTTGTCCCATGGCGGGTCCATTGTGGAGGAGGCTGAAACTAGCTGTGTCTGGGACAGGACAACCTCTGACCTCTGACAGAAGCCACCCCTGCAGCCCTCACGTTGCACAAAATCTTGCCACCTACACCTAGTATAGATGACATTTCAGAGACATATTTAATTTTTCAGGTTTTTGTAGTCATTAGAAATTTGATATGTAATATCTTTAATGATTTCAAACTGCATGGAATTACAAGAAGGAAAATAATTTTGGATGCACTCTCAGTCTCATGTCCTTAACTACTTTGAGTGAGCAGTCCTTATAAACTTAGTGAAGCTCTACCAGTTTATGTCATCCTAAGGGTGTGTTCAATGCTTTCAGAGATGGCATCTTGCCTGATTGCCCCCAAGTGCTTTTCCCAACACACACAACTATGGAGATCTGCATGAAAATAGGGATCGGCTTCCCCTTTATGTCTATTTCTGATAACTGAAAAAGCTGAGCAACTAACTCTGAATTACCAGAATATGCACTTGATAGGTGGGAAACTGGTAAAATCTCCAGCTCTGATTGCACCAGGAAAATGCTGCAATGGCTAAAATACAAAAATGCTACTAAAACGGGCTATTTTGAATTGAATGGTTTTTTTCTTCCTTTTTGTAGCCATTCTACTTTTTATTAAAGATATATACTTGGGTATGTATAGAACAAAGTAAAAGGAGAGACATGATTTGACAAGATGTTTGGAGAATTTACATGGTTCCAGTGCTCAGCTATGATTTTGGGTACATGCCACAATCAGTAAAATGTATTTTACCTTCTTTATCACGCATACTGATTTCACATAAATTCTAAGGAGAAAGAATGTCTTGAGCCTAAGGACAAATCATTCTATTGGATTTTGTTGATTTAGTACTAAAAATATGGACAATGGCCAAAGCATTATATATAGGGAATGACTTTTTATTTCAGTGTTTGTAATTGTCAGATACTTTGTGAGGCTATTGACAGCAATATAGGATGCTTTGAAGCAAGGCCACTATTAAAAATACAGTTGTTGGAAGCAGTTGTTAATGAATAGATTGTTAGCAAGTTTTAAGCCTAAATGAAGAAAATAATGCAACAGGATAAACAAGAGGAAGAAGAATGCTTCACTTGAAAAGGATTTCTGCCTAAGCTGAAATTGTTAAACTCTGAAACCTACATTTTCAAGGTCCTTCATTGTAATCCATTATCTTTCATTCCCCCTTGGTACCACAAAGTTGTCAGATTGGTGATATATTACATATAACAATGTCATTACATTGGCATAACATGACAACTGGGACTCATTTGAACTTTTAAAAACTTCTAATCCCTAAGATAAATCATGAACTAAAGACGTTTCAGACATAGAAAATAAGTCACTTGTTAGGAAGAATAGGGTTCTCCATACATTTCAGAGAATTACAGTTTTCTGAGCCTTTTCCTTTTTCCTCCCAAACCCCCCACCCCCCCACCCCCCCGATGCATATAATACACTTAGTAGGAAATACATTTCACAGGTGTCCTTTGGTCTCTTTTCCTTAGGCTTGCTAAGTACTAATTCCTACAGTAGATAACAACTTATCTACAGATTTTAATTAAATTTCTCAGAACCAAAACAAAAACTTTTTTATAGTTTTGAGTAGAAAAATTCTTAATCAGGCTCATAACTATTCTTACCTTAATTTTTTCCTTACCTTAAAACATTTTTTGGTCATACTTTCTCTCTAACTCATCTGTTGAACTGCTTTGATTCATTCTTTGCAAGACCAGAAGTCTGATTTCAGGCAGCTTAAATCTTGACCAAAATTGTTTTTTCTTGTAATGTACAGATATCCAAATATATAAAATATATATTAATATTAAAAGTATGGTGTGGTGTTGCTTTTGTATAATGATGATCCACTTGTTGAAGGCATAAGTTGAAAGGCATTTTGAAACTTTGAATGACAGGTATTCAGGGACAGGCATGGTCAGCTTTTGTTTGCATGTGTAGAAATCTTACTGTTCACTCAAATTACTCCTTATGCCCTTTTATCTGCATTGGTGTTTCCTAACGGCTGGTTTTGAGTATTCAGAGATATACATAGCAGGTAGGAATTAATAGACTAAGAGATTTGGAATGAACTGAGGCCAAATGCATCTGGTCTCATTGCTTCCAGCCTGCTTAGCACTTGAGTTTGCAAGTACAACCTCTAAAATGTTGAGGAGTGTAACCATGTGCCTTCCAGTCAGTCACCACACTGGGACCAGTCATCTGCAGCCATGGAAGGTGTTTATCTTGAATCTTCTAGACATGTTTCACTACTGAACTAGAGCCTCCTCAGGCAAAATATAGTTTCCTTTGCTCAAGAAGTAAAGTCTTTCAAGTGGTGCCTGGATGCTCTCTGAGACTGAAAAGGGAGAAGGTGTTCATCAGTTGTTCCCGTATTTTGGAAGCTGCAAAACTTCTTTGGAGCTTGCTGGTTGCATGCAGTAGTCTGTTTGGGGACAACACTTGTTTGTGTTTATGTATCTTCTGCCACATTTACTCTCTTGGCAAAGGAACTGGTTGATGTGTATCAGAATGGTGGGCAGCTGCATGTTAATATTTAGGCATTGGATGTTAGACTGTTAAAAACTGAATGTGAAACTGGAAGTACAATTGTAGAGATTTTTTTACGTCCTTTGCAGCTGAAATTCTGATGCAATCATATTTCTCTTACATGCTACTTATTGGTGAAGAATCCTGTGCATAGGTTTCCTACTGGAACATGAACATACTTACCAGCTCTATCAGCAAATGTATGCTATCTCTGCACATTATAATAATGAAATAAAATTAAAAGTCAATTCTATTCCAAGTAGTTGTGACTGTACTGCATACTAGGTTTGGATATTTTAATTCTTAGTATTAGAATTCTTACTCTGTGGTCTATTGTAAAGTTCAGCAGATTTAGGAAGATTCAGATTTTTAGTCATTTTGCTTTATGAATAGGTATAAAATGTGTATTCATTTCTCAGCTAGTATTTTAAAGCTTCTTACAGATTTGCATGATGATTCAGCTCATTTTTACCATTTTGCTGAATTAGCGTAGTCAGTAAGGAAATAACACTTGTTTCAATCAAAACCTATAGTCTTAGATTTCTAGATCTGCTTGAAGTAACAGTAATGTGCATACAAAAAAGTGAAAATGAGTAGCTTGATAGATGCTTTCAGCTTTGAAATTCTGTTACCTAATGCTAGAATACCTGCAACAATTCTACCTATAGTCTTCTTGTTTTGCAGAAATATTTCCATGGAAGAAACCATATTCTATGTAGTGTCTTGTAATGTAATGTTTTTATCTACATGTGACTGTTTCTCAGTTAGCAGCCCATGTGCTTTGGAGATGTATGGGCTATGTACTCCCGTTATTTTACTTTTCTTGGAAGGGGCATCTGTAGCAGGTTGGCTAAAGGTGTTTGTTTTCATTTGAGGATGGATGTTCACAGAAGCATCCTAAAACTAGGATGCAGTTTGTGCTGATACATTGCCCACTTCACAGTTTAAGGGATATGTTCTTTATGTGAACAGATGTTCCAGATAGCCTGAAGTGAAAGGAAGCCTTAATAGAGTAGGTTCTTCCAGAAGCAACCAAATTATATCAAACCTTTCTTCCATTCTATGTTGTTTGAAACTGAAATGAAAAGCACTGTCCAAATAATATTCTGTTAGGATTAAGTATCTTAAAAAGTAAACAGCAGATCATAAAAATCTTTTTTTCTTCAGATACTTGCACAAATCTATAGACCCTTGTGAGTTCTTTTTAAATGTACATATTGGCAGACACAAATGGAGAGGAAGGGTATGTAGAAGGAAAAACAGTCTTCAAAAGATTCTTTGGGAAACTGTTCCAAATGAATGTCAGGTTGCATGGGTTTGACTGAACTGGGAAGTTACTTCCTCATGTTGAGAGACTGACAAATCTTTTAATAGAATTTTTAGTGGTCTAAACCGAAGTTTCTGTTACACTTAATTATTCTTAACAGCAAAAAGTAAGCAAACCTTATATATGTAAAGCAAATAATTCTATCTTTGAGTAATTGAAATCTTAACTGACTACTCAAAGAATATTTATTGTTTCAAATTTGTTACAGAAAAATAAAGCAAAAATAAACAAAAAAACTTTGTGGTAGAAAAAATCAGTACTAGTAGCAGTTAAATTATTAAACATGAACTTCTTAGTATCTACCCCTTTCTTTGCTGTTATGTTCACCCTTCCACTGCCCCCTGGGTTCTTACAGCTGACAGCTTCAATTGGGCATCCAAGTTGTCAGGTTCCTGAGTCCACTGCTGGGAGCAATAGGATGTTAACGATTTTTCTCCTTTTCACTGTAGGATGCGCTTAGGGTCATTTTATATGTTTGCTAACACACATTGCAAACTTTGCTCTTTTTTTGTGTGTCTGTAAGTCCATGTTAAAGCTGAACTTAGTATATAAGAAATGTGTTGCATGTACTAGGTACTTGTTATTGTCCTTGCTACCCTTACCTGGTTTTGCCCAGGTCCATATCTGCATTCTTTCAATTGACCATAGTCAAGTTGTTTATGGCTCTGGGCTCTCTTTCTAGCCATGCTGTGTCACTTTTTTTATCCCGTGACTGCACTCCTCTACACTGCATCTTGAATCCTTGCTTTTAAAGCCTCCACTGTCATACCAGGCCTGTATTTCTCTACATAACACCATTATGTTAGAGCCATGAATATTTCTTTCTACAAAGAATAACTACTTGTTACAACTGTATATATAGGATTATGGTTATACAATACAAAAATAATAAAAAGCAAAACAAACTAGGCATAGCCACCTAGTCACTGGAAAATAAGTGCTGTTGCAGCTAAACAAGCTAAAACAAAGTTCCAGGAAGGTCAAGAAAAGTCCAAATTAATCCTGACAAACTCAGTTCTGAGGCCTTGCAACACCAGTGCAAAGCATAGGAATGGCCTATTCCAAGCAATACTGTATTCAATGGGCTACGAGGCAATATTGTCTTCTCTGTAGGCTGGCTGGAGGGGAAGAATTTAGTTTCTGAATTCCAAAAAAGCAACTCAGGTTACTTGTCTTATATCCGGAAAAGACAGAAATCTTTTACACATTTTTAACATCTGTTTTGTTGGGGTTTAATTTTTTTTATTTCCTGAAGTGTAAGCATTTCCTGAACTCATTTTACTGGGATGAAATAAACTCACTACCAAGCAGGTTTTGTTTCCTTAACAGTGGCCTTCAAACATCTTACTTGTCTTCTGATCAGAATGGCTCTTGAATTTATAAAACTGTCATTTATTGATATATTTTGCATGTAAAATAGTCTTCTGTGAAATATTTTACACATCACATCAGCCACAGTAATGAATGACTATATAAAATGTTCCTTATTTAAAACATCTTAGAAAGTAAGTGCCCTCTGGGGATTAGAAAGTAAGACTACAACATTTTTTCTTTTAAAGCATGTAATTGACCTATCAGCATTTACAAGCATGTGTAATTACTTTTACAGAAGTTTTAGTCAGTCTCTTAATGATCAAAAAGCAGACACCATTTGGAACTCTTTTAAGTAACATGAAATTTTTTTGCAGTGTGTGCACCAAACATCTAAATCGTAATATTTTCCAAGTACTGTATATATAAGAAAAAAGTGTGCATTTCTTACACTTGGCAACAATTCATGCAAAGCTGTAATGATTTGAAGCTGAAAGGATGCATTATAATTTTCTAATTCACTCAATAATCAGTATTGAAATACACACTCAATAATCAGTATTGAAAATTCACTATTTTGCTTGTAATTCTACCCATAAGATACAGAGCAGTTGCGAACTGATTATAGTGCTCTTGGTCACCTATTTTTGTAACAAGAGAGTTTAGCTGGAATAATTGCTGTAAGGTGAGACTGTTCTCAGCCCTGAACGCAAGACCTGAATTTTTATCTTTCAAGATAGAAGTTGTCCATGACTCATACTTTTAGGTTTATCTCAAAAAAAAATGCTGTAATTAGATACATGAAGACTATACTATGTACATAAAAGCACCACAAGCAGGACATGAGCTGTGTTGTTGGGAGGAAGAGAAAAATGCCTCAATCTTGCAAGCTCATAGAGATTGCAGTAGGGTGAGGTGTAACCAGCTGATGCAGAGAGCAGTTGTCTCCATCACACACCTTCCATACCCATGTAGGTCCATGAATTGGTTTAAGTCTCTGAACTGGGGTTTGAGTGCAAATAGTAAAACAACTTAAAAATATATAAATATATGTATATACTTAAACAGCAAATATTTTCTTTAATCTTCTTGTCACCTTGCAGTAGACAGATGATTTACATGTTTTCATCAAAAAACATATAAATACAGAGTTAAATGCTTGAGCAGTGTCACTGATTGAGGAGAAAAAATTGGTTTTGTAAAATTTCCATGAGTGCAGCATGGGAACATACAGGTCTTGAGGTTTAAAATAAAATCAGATAAAAAGGTATATTCTATTATTTAGAGCTACTGCTTTACTTTGAGGCTAATTATTTTAATACATTAAATGTTCATATGATGAAATACCTTGCTACCTGTTTTTCTGTGACTATACCTTTTTTGAAACAAAGTTTGAAAGTTAATGTTTAAAGTATTTGTAAATGACATTTCATTTTGCACATTGTACTAAATAATTTATTAGTGTTATACACCCCTCTAGCTAATTTCAAAGCAGAAACAGCAAGGACTCTTAAGTGGTTTTCTTTAAAGAGCTAAAGGGTCCATCATCTCTCCTCTAGCTTCCTTCTGAAGTCTGACTTTTTAAGTTGAAAACAAGGTGGATGATAATACTATTAAGTACTGAAGTATTATTAAGTACTGAACAATACTTTAATTTGAAAACTGTTTTAGAAAACACATTCAGTTTGCTGTGGTATACCAGTAACAACGTGCAGGCAATAAAAGCCTATGAAAAAGCGTATGCTGAAGAAGTGATGTAACTACTTATTCTGTTTGACTTTGAGAAGATGCTGAGTAGATGGCTTATATGACTATATCTGTTTGCCAGGTGAGCTGAAGGCAAACATATATTAAAATCTGAGACTTTGGATGGTGTAAACTTATCTAGCATTTAAACTAGTATCAGAACTTCTTATATGAAGACCTAGATTTCACCTTAAATCTGCTTTTATGTCTGAGTTCAAATCATAGTCTTTACTGTGCATACAGTGGTTTCAAATTTGCATGGAATGCTTGTGGCCATCTTTTTATTTTTTTATCTGAATTTTGTTAGTGTTTCTTAGATTTTCATATCATTCACATTTATTGTCCCCTCCCCCTCTTTAGTTTTATTTTTTCTATTAAAAAAGCATTAAGCCCCCTACAGTCTTGCTTTGGAGGGTAGAAAAATGAGGATATATATTTCTTTTTTAAATGGAGTGCAGGAAATCAAGTAGGCAGCAGCCAGTCAGCCTGCATTTTATTACACAGTTACCCTGAGAGTCTTAAGCACCCACTGGGGATGTAAGAGCACTCAATGAAATTGTGTTGAGATGTGCTGTGGAAGCAAAAAAGGAATAAAAGATGCTTTGGATGCCATGAAGTTAAATTGATCTTCACAGTGACAAGTGACATCAATAGATAAAGTCACTGAAAATTTTACCTTATTTAGAGATGATGTGCAGAAGGCATAAGCAAGTATGGAATTTAGCATTGTGTCTTCGACCCACAGTAACTAATTGTCCTACCTCTGTATGCAAACTATTGACACAAGGCAAAATTTGATCTGGGGTGATGGACACTCCAGCACCTCCATGGTGACAGAGGCTGGACGTTTCAGCTTTCTACATGCGTACTTCTCAGTCAGTATCCACTTAAAGTAACAAATGTTTATGAGAATAATTCGGTTCTGAGTTACATCCAAAGCATGTTAAGGTTTCCCAGCTAAGCATTTGTGAGTATGAGTCAAAATCTATGTTAATTTTAAATAATGATGAAGGACTTTGTGGACTAGGCACTAGATTTCACCAAAACTCTCCAGGGAAACGAAAAGTTTAAGTATTCTGTAAATATATTTTTTATAAGGAAATTAGTACCCTCGCTTATAATTTATATTGTAGAAAACCCCAAGTAATGTTCTTCAAGAACTTACATTTGATTCCTATTTTGGTTATAAGTAATGTCTTAATACTTGCATTTTTTTCATAGACCACCTTACAAGACATGAACCAAAGTATGGATGGAAATGTTAAAACTTTGTTGTTGCCTATTTAATGGCTGAAAGGACTGCAAGCAAAGAAATAAAATTCAGAAAGTCTGTGACATTAAAAAATGCTTGTGAAAGAAGTTTTATTAACTTTATGGAAAAAAATACATTTAAAAGTTCAGAAGCATTCTTGATTTTCACTTAGTTGTTTGTTATGGGCCATATTTGGTAAAATATTTTACAGCTAAACTTTATGCCTATGTTGAAGTCCTTGTTATTCATCAAAGCACTCAAGCCTTTCCAGACTGAGGCTCTTGGTGCCCTGTAGTAAACTTTGTGTCCCCAGTCCTGAAAGCTATTTAAATTCTTAATGCTTATTGTTTTCATTGAAGGTTATGCTGTTACTATAGTATGCTTTCATTGTGTTTACATAAAACACACTGTCATTAAAGTAAAATTGCACTTCCTTACATCTTTGTTTACAAGCAGTGCTTGCAAAACTTTACGTCCATGGTTTGTGCAACTCACAGCTGCTTATTAGCAGTCAGATTGCTTAATTTGTTAATGTGTTTTAGGGTAAAGCTAAAATAAGTGTAGGTGAACACTTTTTGTATTTTGTTTCTTCATCCTTCTATATAAACATGTCTTCTACTCTAAGCAAGTGCATTTGCATTTTATGCATTAGAGGAGTCTATCCTGCCTGTATGTCAATACGTCATGTGCTGTACCATTTTAACACTGGGCAAATTGTTTGAAAAACTAAATTAATATATTAATGAATATTTTATTCTTTGCATTATGATTTTCAAATCTTTATTTAATAGTAGGTCACTGAACCTTCATTTTATTGAAGCAGTAGAGCGTATGATATCATAGAAACTACAGAAAGAATGCTTACAAAAAACTCCTCTTATTCTTTACTATGCACAACTTTCTTCTGCTCTTTTCATGATTCTGTAATTTCTGTCATTTACCACAGTGGTTTCCACTAGGAAATTAAGTAAAACAAAGCTAATTTTTCATTTGATATAAAATGAAAAGTTTATTTTCTAATGTGAATATACATTCTATTGAAAAGTATCATCATCTAAGGTAATGTTTTAATCATATTGGAAATTCTCACTATTTAATTTTCTTTGTCATCATTAACAATTTTTAAAATTCCCTATTTTATTTTTAATGCCTAAGTAAGTCATTAATAAATTAAACAAAATTCTAAGTTTCAGAACTGCACAGAAAGGTTGAAAAATGTAAAAAAAACCCCAACTTTACTAGAGAATTTCAGCAATGGAATAATCTAACCACTTCAGAATACTCACAATAGCTTGCAGGATTGTTTGAGATTAAGCAGAGAATGAAAATGTTTGTCATAAACATATATACTACATGTAAAATACTAAATATTGGTACTTAGTCTGTTTTATGTACACACATGTAACATCTATCCTGTTTGTGTACATTTTTGTGCCACTTTTTGGTTTGTTCAGTACTGCGACCATAGTTCTGTTTAGTACTTTCTGACTAAATAGATTAACTATATAGTAGAAAACCAAAATGGCTTTATTTATGAGTTTACATTATTCTATTAGGCACAAAGGATTTACATTTAAAAGAATCTAATAGAGGATTTTGACGGTGTTTAAGATTATAGAACCTGACAAATAAGATAAAAATCCTTTGATTATATAAAGTGGCATGGGTATCAGGGTCTATTTTGATTTTTCAGAGAAGACTAATGCAGAACTGATACAGAAATCAAGAAAAAAAATTTATTTATTAGGATAGGTCTCATGATGGTTAGCTGAAGGACATGGTGATTCACTTCATCACAAGGGTGATTAAATTTGTGTATAGTGCTCCCCAGACAGATGTTTTACAGATGCAGTAAATTGAAACTGAGCTTCTATTTTGTCTATGACAAACAGAATGGGGATAGTTGGAATAATTCAATATCAATGCACCTGTGTGTAGAAAGTGGCCTAAATATATCAAGCAATCTAAGGAAAGATCACTTTGCACTGTATAAGTACTGGAAAAAAGAAAGCCTGATGAAAATTAAGCGATGTATTCTTCAAAGAATATTGTTCAATCACATACTAGGACTATCAGTTAGCTGTAACAAGAATCCTTCATAAAGAAAGTTTAGAGTGGTAAGATAGAAAAAGTAATTGAGACCATTAGCAGGAAGACTATATTTAAGCTTTAATCATCTTTTTACAGTTGCTTTCCAAACCAACACTCCATTCACATGCTGACTCCTTCTCTTTCCGTGTCTTATTTGTCTCTGTGGTGCATCCTCTGAAATATCTCACTTTTTTCCATCTCAAGATTCAGTCTTTTCTTCTGATGAAACTCTGTTCTCACTCATCAAAGACAAATATTTGCTAGTCATTAGTAGTATGATCATTATGATCAGTAGTATGATCAGTAAAAAGAATTTCTGTCACATGGGACATGTTGAGATTTTGATGTACTCTTTTGTCCTCTATCTGCTCAAAAACAAAAACATAGAACAAGGGGTTTTTTTTGTTTGTTTTTTTTTTTTTAGGGGACATTGTTCCAAAAATACCTTAGTATACATCAGATACATCAGAATATTTTGCCTGAGTAACATTAACATTAAATTGTATGTTTGCCAGAGATACTTCTGGTAACTTTTTAAGACACCGGGTCACTGTCTTTCTTATCCCATTCTCCTTTAAAGTTCCTGCTTTCTTTTGCCCCAGCTAAATGGATAGATTGTACTGAAAGTATGCCAATTGTTCATTTCATCCTGATTTACCAGTGGGAAATAATCTGCAGAAATCCCCTTCCTGAAACCTCTTCCAAATAATGGGTTTGGTTGAAACCACCTTTTCTTTGAGGGCAACATTTAATAAATGCAGTGCACTTACAGTATTCAGAAATTCCTGTGAGGATTAAGAAAGAAAGTAGATTTTCAAGTCTGATTATGGCCCCTTGGCTCCACTGAGATTCTGTAAATTACTTTATCTAACCATAAATAGCCAGAGGAACATTTTCCTGCAGGATAAACTGTGCCACTGATGAGCCGTTAGTTTTTCCCCTCTGGCTTCTGTGCTGGTAGGAGGCATCCTGAGAGTGATGCAGCTGACCTTCATCACTCCAGATGGATCTTGTACTGGCATTGGCCTCATTAAAGACTCTGTGTCATTAGCATTAGAGTGGCCATGGAGCAGATTGTCAGATGAGGAATATCTGCTCTCTAAAACCCATCATCATCTGCACTGAGTGGAAACTGTGTTTTTTGATTGTAACTTCATTCTGAATCCTTATATATGCAAGAGTTTCTGGCCCAGTCTGTAAAGTGTAGTTAATTTAATACTTACTCACTCAGGACACTTTCAGTAAAGAAATCTGCTTCAGTATTACTCCATGAATACTCAAACATAACCAGTCACATTTATTAGCAAAGGCTGCTGCTTAAAGGGGAGAATCAGTTCTTTTAATGAAGGAATCTTCAGATGAAAATGATAGTTAGGTCTTTGGCTGCCTCATGTGAGATTGACTCTGTCCACTTACTTTTCTAAGAGCTTTCTGTCCTTCCATTCACTGTGATAGGGAGCAGTGCATGCCAAACCGCTGTGCCAAGTGGCTCACAGCCGACTTCTCTGTTGCTCCTTATTCCCTCTCACAGTACTGATACAGCCCTTTCTCGGACAAATTAAACCATCTGT